>NC_053029.1:18183303-18464826 GCF_016746235.2 Drosophila teissieri | reverse complement strand
CGGGCATTTCCCGCGTCCGCCTGGAAAATTATCGATTTTTTCTTAGCCCCACACACATACCCCACAAGTTGCTGTGTCATGCAAGGTGATCGATTTCACACCGCCCAGAATCACATTCTTGGCAATCTCCAGGCCGAGTCCTCCCAGTCCCGACAGAAGAATATCCGAATTGGCCATCCGCCGCATCGCATCGTGACCCAGGACGTACAATTGGCGCGAGTACAGCGATTCATCGATATCTCCGCCGGCGGCGGCACTGTTTCCAGCCATGCTGCTGCTTCCTTCCAGTTGTCGGTTATTGGTGCTGGTATTACTGTTGTTGTTGCTGGAGCTGACGTTATTGTTGCTGTTGCTAGTGGCGGATCCACTGGAGGAGGCTTCTTGCGATTCTATTGTGGTGGTGTCCAGGTAATTGCGCTTCTCCGGCCGCTTGCTTCCTTCCTTTTCCACTGCTGACGAGGTACTAACGTCGTCGCCGCTTCCTTGGCTCTGTTTCGGTTTCTGCTTTTCGGCTCGCTTCGTCGCAGCATTTACGCCGCATGTGTCAGAGGTGGACGACGATACGCACAATTCCAGCTGGCGCTCGCTAGTCGTCTCGCTCTGGCAATTGCCCGAAATGTCAACGCCGCCTGCTTTGTCGTGATTTTCGTAGTTGTTGCTGCTGCTGCTGCTCGTTGCTCCGCCGGCTTCTTCCTCTTCCTTCCCCTTTCCCCTTACTCCATCGCCCACCAACTCCAATCGCCGTTTTTTGGCCAACGGCGAATGGTCACTTGAGCTGCAGGCTGGCGAATCGGCCATCAATTGCTGACCGCTCGACATTGCTTTCTCGCTGAAATATTGGCAATCGAATTTCCCAGATGCGGCTGCACCGCTCGCCCTTTCTCTTTCGCACACACGCACACTGCAGAACGCGGACACACGCACACGGCTGGACACACAAGAACGCTATTGTGTCTGGAAGTCAATTTCCCGTGGTTCTAACTCTCGTCCTAGGACAGCGGATCCTATTCGTGGCTGAAATTCTCACAACGCACTCCCAAAAATACAGAACACGCACGATCGAGTTGCAGTATAGAATTCGCAGTAGTGTGGCCGCGGCTCTTGAAATTGGCAAACCTAACCAGTGTGACCGGCTTGTGGGAATAGAGCTGGAACAATATCGATTTTAATAATATTCGTAGTTATCGATATAAGCGCAATTTTCCATCCTTTTTTTTATCCTTACTTTTGTTTTTAATTAAGGGCTGAGCATTGCATTCCGTTTATATTTAGTACCTCGATTCTTCTGACGTATCAATATTTTAGTGATGTTCTAATAACGAAAATAAGACATATGATAGGAACATAATGTGTCCTCATTGTTAAGCGAAACAATTAATTCAAATCTTTAATTATCTCCAATTAGCAAAGAATCGGTTTTTTATGCATTAGTGTTATTCTGTATCTTTATTTCTTTTTTGTCTCATTGGTGGGAAGGTCAAGTAAATCCTATTTGAAACTAACTTACAAGATTCCAATTGGCATGCAGAGCAAGTAAATCCAACAAATTAAAAGATTCAAATTAGCAAAGAATCGTAGTGGGGTTCAAACTCAGCTACGGCACAGTTAGGACTCGACCCATTTGTGACTGTTACATATTTAGAAAACATTTTTTGGAGATCTGGCAAGGTTGAATGCCGGTGTTAGTAAACAGCATTATACCGCGCTCCTAAAAGAATTTAAAGTCTTCTTTTTTAGGGGACACTGAGCTTTGAAGCCGTCCAACTTAAAATTACATTTTTAACCTAGCCTTTTTTTTTTAGTTGGGTTTTTGTCTTTATTTCTGCTGATGGGTCCAAAAAATAAAGAAAAGTGAAAAGAGTTTAGCACCACACAAATATAAAAACAAGAACTCTAACGCTCAAATTTTGTTTAACTCTTTTGTTTTGAATCATAGCATTCTTCGGAAATTTCGAGAATTTTTTTTTTAATGTATCATTTAAATTTTAAAAAATAAAATTGTAAATTGATTTTTTTTCACGAGCTTGCTTATAAATAAATATTAGCAAGGCCGTTAGTCACTTGCCAGTATATACTGATCAACATTAAAAGTTTTGCCGATCTGGCGATTTCAGGAACTTTTGCTATATGGTTTAAACAGGCGTTGCGCTTGCGTTCCCAATATTATTATTTTGAAAACGAGTTGACATCGCTTAATAATAAAGCGATATATTATTTGGAATATGCCTTTTTTGGATAAAAAATAGTATACAAGTTCACTTAGACTAAACATAGTTCAAGCATTGAAATATTCACATCCAAAGAATACATACGCAGCTAGCACTGCTAAAAGAAAACATAAAAAAGATATAAAATATATATAGTTTCCTCAGCTTCCAGCCAATTAGTCCTAAATTGAAATACATCCTGCAATAGATATTCCTAGTCATCAATCTGTCGGCACTTGAGCCAATTATCCTGGCCCAAAAATCCCGATCGTGGCACGCGCCCCTCGCCAGTTGTCCAACTCTCCAACTGACCCACGTCGAAGTCCTTCGGTGTCGCTTGGTCCTGGGCCTGGCCGGGTTCAATATCCTTTGAGAGCGGCTAATCTATTTTCGGTCGGAGGTCCCTTTCTGCTCTGTGCAGCGGTAGTCGAGCATGAAAATGCGTAAATTTCCACGAAAAGCAGAGAGCTATGCCCGTTTTCCGAGCGGCGGGGGTGTGTCCTTTTCAAGTGTTGAGAGCGTGCCATTAGGAAAATGCGAGGGGCAACAGCTGCAGGATCTGAAGCCCGGATCTCGTCGCACAGTTGCGTAAAATGCATTTTAATTTACGCCTACAGCTGCGCGAAATGCTGCTCCCGTTTTAGAAATTCCCCCTCTCTGGCCGCTCTAATTTTAGTCCGATCTCGATAGGATCGAGAACTAGCCGCGGACTTTATCGCGTGCGGTGTGTTTCGTCCTCGTCCTTGTCGCGTGGCGAAGCCCGAAAAACAAAACAAAAAAAATGCCTGCCAAATTAGCATACTGATCCTGCACAGCCGGGCGGGGGTGCCTGCTGTCCATCTGTCCTCCAAATATTCTGCATCGCGTGCCCCGAAGAGAAATGGGCATATGTGGAATGCACTCCGCCCTCCCTAATTAAGCGCATCACATATGGCTCCGCATCATCCCTATGCAAATTCACCCATTAATCAATTGGGAACGCAATTTGAATATGAAAACTCGGTGAAAAAATGGCTGGCACTATTAATTGTGGCGCTGTCAACGGCTTGCAGGGTAGAAATGCCTATTTCCAAAATTGGCGAATGGCTGTGTGTTTTTTTTACACCAAATCAACAGAAACTGGCCAAATTGAATTTAAGAAGAGCAAAAAACATGAATTCATTTATCAAGAGAGCTGGGGATTTTTTGAATTTTTTGAAAATATAGTAGATAGTTAGATGAATGAACTCTCCTTAAGCACATCAGTTTATGTCCCTATCACTATAAAATTATTCTTAAAGGTCCTACATTTTTTAAAACATTGAGGATAACACGAAACCCTCGCAGCATTAATTTCCTTCGTCACTTAGGTGGCATTTTTAATACTCCGCTTCCTTTCAGAACGACAATTGTTCCTTTGACTAACCCCAAGAGGAGCTCTTCTAGCCCAGTGTCTCGAATTGCGTTTATCGAAGAAAGAATATATCTCGTATGGCGATCAACATCTTCGTTCTACGAGTATTGCCACTAAATGACGAGCGGTTCCCTCACTTTAATTGTCTGGGAAAATGCACATTATCGCACAGCCACCATCTATAAGAAAGACGAAGAAGCAAACCCTCGGCGTAAATATTAACAGTCGCAACAATTAAAGAAGTGTCCCCTTCTGCCTTTGGTTCTTAGATGGAAAATACGTTACAAATCCAACGCTTCGGCGACTTGGCTTTCGGCGTACAGCGAGTTGGTCAAGTGGATTGCAGTTCCTGCTGGTCTTCCCCTATGTGCTTCTTTGTTTCTGGCCTAAATACGCGCCGCTTTATGCTCACTGAGTAACGTGTGAAAGTCGAGGGAACTCCGAAGGAGTGCTGGCTGCAATTTTGATTTGGCCCCGCGGCGGTGGCACTGTTGCAGTTGCACGAGGGCGTGGACAGTTGGCCACAGGTGAGTGCGTCTGCTACGTTTGCTGCCCAGGTAACTGCTAATTGGGGCCCTTTGCGGAGGGCAGCGAAAATGTGTGTGATATAATGAATTATTTTCGGGAATATAGATTTCCCAGCCTAACGATGAATGCAGTGCATCAGCAGTGGAAGGACACATAATTGGGCACCGACGTTTGGGCAGCTTTCGTTTAGAATAGGCATACGATACTGTGAAGAACTTAGAGCGATGCGTTTTTATCTGTGCACTCAAAGACCCACCAAACACAATCATAATATTTACGAATGCAGTGGAGTGTGAGCTGTGCAGGGCAGCAACTCAAGTTCCAAAGGTGTGAAAGGACAATGCGGAGCTGTAAGAGCTGTGAGAGCTGTCAGGAAAATGCAAATGCCGCCTTACCTGGATCTCGAGAAGAGAAGGGGTTGCCAACAATGGCGGGCACGACAAAATATTTTCAACTATTTCGAGTGTCTTTTGCAGCACAGAAACGAAGGAGGCAGCGATCCAGGATTTATGTATGTAAATGCCGCCCAGCACTCGAGCCGAAGGGCTGAAAGTCGAAATTAAGTTGTAATCTTTGTAATTTTTGTCACTCCGAGGGGTTGACAGCGGACAGCTGCCTCACTCCTTTCGTCCTTTCGAAGTCCTTCCCTGCGATTTTTACCTTCTGGGGCGACTGCATAAAGCGACACATTTGTTTTGTAAATATTGCGTTTGTAATTAATGCGCGAATATCGAGAGACACATTTCTCAGTTTCTGGAGTTTTGTCTTTGGTAAATTTGCATATGGGTTTCATTGGTGCTTGGCGTCATTTTTCATTGAGAGTCATTTTTCATTATGGCCAAAGGGTTTGACTATTCAAATTTCATTCAACATAGATTAATGGGTTCAGCGCTTGCTGTTTGGGAAAATTCACAAGGTCAATGGCGAAATTTTGGATATTTTGGAAATTTCGGAAAAGGAATTAAAAGTGCAAGTAAAAAAGAGAATATTTGGCAAATGCACTACACTTCAAATACCTGCATTTTCTCAGACAATATGTATCTTCATATATTAGGAGCAATCTGGGATCTAATCAAGGCCTACAAATACTTAGTGTACAGTGGAGCAAACGTAACCGACAAAATGTATTTTAAGAAGATATTTTAATTTTGCCCGGCAACATGTGATTTATTTGCAATGTGCCAACTTATATGCAAGAGCATTTGCTCACTCCCTCCGCCGAATTTCCCTTTCATTTGATCAAGCCATCAAGCAGACTTACTTCGCTTTTCCCACTTCGAGGCGAACAACTCATCGAGTGATAAATCAATTGAGTTCCTTTCCCATTCAGTTTGGCACATGCAAAACCGTTTTGCAGAAATTTGTAAACATTTTATTACAACACAAAGTTGCAACCCTTCTCTTAAAGGCGACGACTGCCTTCATCCAAAGTGAAAGACAATGGGACTTCGCAAAACGGACAGATGATGCGTAATCCAGGAACCTATGAATTGTAACCCCTTCGTTCCCGCACCGAAATGCAGCGAGGATCGGATCGGATGTGATCGGATCGGATCGTAACTTTGCATATGTATGCACTGTACTGTGAGTAGCAGGGAATAAATGGAGTCTCGGTTCGGTTTATTGCCCATGCATAATCCCGGTTAATGTGCTTACTGCGGACAGCATTTGAATAATGCCCAGTTAACGCTGTAATGTGCTTAGTCGCCATCTAGCAAACTAGCAATGTAGCAATCTGAAAGTCTCGCAACCTCAAAATCTGGAGGTGTGTTGAATACTTCCTGTCTGGGAATCGGTGGTGCCGACTTTAATGTCTTTCTGATACTCTCCACAGTGTCTGCCGCATGCAACATTTTTATTGGGCTCGGCGCGCAACGAATCCATCAATTTTATGGCCAGCCAGGAATATGTTTTTATTTGCGATCAGGCTTCCGAGCAAAAACGACACTTCCTGAAACAAAAGAAGCCAGCGAAGTAGGGAAAAATGGGGGAATAAAAGGAGCTGAACTGAACGGCCAAGAATCGTTACAACTGTCGTAAAGTTTCAGCGACTTTAAGCTGCTTATGCGAGCGGGCTGAAAAATTCGTATAAACTGTATTATGTGATGTGATGTGATGGTCGTGCGGAGCGTTTGCGGTTTATCCTTTCAGCAATAAAAGTATCCGATTACGAAATGCACTGGGAACCAGAGTCTCCGTCGTGGCCCTCCGCCTGTCAGCGCATAGATCAAATGCTAAAGGACCCAGCTGTGCTCCTGCGCCTTTTAATTAAAGTTTTAAGCCCTTAAATGCTGCTGCCTGGCGCAACTGGGCCAAACTGAGCCAAACACGGCGACAAGGGCAAGTTAAATGCCAGTCAAAGCGTTGACATGATATCCCCGCAGTAAACTGACACTCTGCCTGGGAGACTCCCATTCAGGGGATGTGAAGCCGAGCTTAGGCCACAGCTGGGCCACCGAAATGATGAACTTGAGATGAGTCGAGCTCCGAGGGAAGACGTCGTGATCTAGAGTCGATAGAAAAGCTAAGCGCCCAACAATGGTACTTTATATTAAGATAAGAAACCTTAAATAAGTTTTTTAATAATATCAGTAATTAACCAACTTCGTGTAGAAATAACGCTGCAGTTTATAAGTGAATCCGCCAGCTGTAAAGGGATTCCTCATAGACTTCAAAGCGCAATAATTTGATCACACAACCAAATAAAATAAGAAGACACGATTCTGCATTTAGAAGTGGAAACATGAATGGAATTATAGATCTAACGTTTTGTGAACGAAATCAAACCAGGAAAAAGTGGCACCTCTTCCCTTTTGCAGCCCACGACCTCTGCACTTCCCAACAGTAATGCCAATGCAGTCGGCATAGAGTTATTGACCCGTGCGAGGGCACTGGAGTGTATCAGTCTGGCAAGTCCTCAAGTCCGCAAGTCACATCCTCCCCGACGTGGTGGATCATCCACGGAGAGGCAGCCTGAGCCCGATTCTCAAGTGGTTGCCGGTTTGGGCAACCCCTCTCAAGAGGATTACAAGGGAATTGCATCTGGAGTTACACGAGTGAAATGGCCAGCTGGGTGACTTATTCAAATTCGAATACATTTTGCTTTTAACTGGCACCGGTCCTTTGTTTTCGGCCTGCCTGCAATCACTCATAATGATTATGGAGGCATTGTCTCTGGTTCCACAACCCTAATGATTCAATTAACAAACAGGCAGCTGAGGCTGAGCCGAATCCACGTTGGAAACTTAAACTGAGGCTGACCAGTTGCAGTTATTTATGTGTCATGTGGGAAAACAAAAGGGTTTTCGGCCACTGAGAACTTTTCCGAATCCAAGCCCCTTGTTTTCGCAGCTCTGACTCTGGACTGCGTTTTCTGGTCCTGCGGGATGGTATGATGGGAGGATGAGAGGAAAATCGGCAGTGGTCATCCAAAAGGGTGGCTGACTTCCACAGGAAGCTGCTCAAAATCAGGTAAAACTAATCTGCCAGCTCGAACAAGTAAATTTTATTAAAAAATCGGACAAAACTTTAATTCTGTTTGCAGAGATGCTGCTTGTTGGGTGGGAAACTCCAGGTGAAAGTTCGTTACATGTTTTTAGGGGAAACCCAACTCGATTTTTCCTAGCTCGGTTACGTCTGAGGTTTTCCTAGACTTCATTTCGTGATGCTCGTTTGCAAATGTTGTCTGTTAAATGCACTTCTTATTGGCGTTAGCAAACTTGAAGCTGCAGTTTTGGCTTTTGTTTTACTAATTGCATTTAAGGTGCTAATAAGCCAAGTAAATTGCTGTTACATAGCACTAGAACTTGAAATAAGGTTCATTTTCGGATACATTCGAAAATGTTGCTAATGCTGAGTTTATATTTGAGCAATTAAATCTGCACATTGTTACAATGGGTAACTTTAATCAAGTTTCCGTCTCTAATTTGATTTCGTGTTCAATAATTTACTGTTGAAATGAATCCTTCCCATGACGAATCTGCCATTGTCCTGCTGCTAAACTCTCCTGAAGACGGCATTAGAATCCTATTAACTAGCCGCCGCAAATTCAAATATTTTTGCCCAGACAAGGAATGCGCAGGAATGCGTCCATACAAAATTAAGTCGACGAACTGAGGGAAGCGACGGGACATTTGTTTGAGCAAATCAATTAGTCACAATGGCCCTCGGAGGCAGGACAATGGGTCTCTGTATAGAGAAGTGTCCCTTTTTGCGGACTAGGGCATTTCTGGACGGCTTCCTGGCCAGTGGCCATAAGGGCGTTAATTATCGGGCAGACGTTTAATGAATGCACCCGGGGAGAAGTCGAGCTCACGTAATTTAAATTTGCTTAAGGAGATTGCGTGTGTTTTGTTTGGTGTTATGACTTCTTGCCGCTAGCTCGTCGCTTAGTTAGAGCTCCGAGTGTCCCTGTCCCCACCTCCGGCCAGTTTAGTTTCCGCTTCCTGTCTGGGCGATGTCGCATCCTTCGAGCAATTAGTGGAGCGATGGGCACACAGGAAGTCTGATTCGGAGTGCCGGCCGTCGAGGGTGAACCATAACTTGTGGACTTACACGAATCTTGGATTTAATTTGGCAGTTGCACATCTGTTTTTTTGTTCTTCGGCACTAGATCCCAATTTTATATGGCCATAAAGTGCGATTTTGGCATGCCCATCGAATGATTTTATATCACTTTCGGGCAGCTGGACACTAAGAAGACCATTATAAAATCGTTTATGGGCCCTGACAATTGATTGATATATGGCAGAGGGGGCTATGTTCATATACAGAGGGCTGCCCGATTTTTGGCTGAAGCATAATGTCTTATTCAGCCAAAATTCCCACAACGGCGCAGGCGCAAAAGTATTGGCTTTCAGCAGCGAAATTACCATATGAAAGCGAAAGGATTAGGGTAAGCCGAGAAAAGTATCAAATGTCCTGGCTGGCAATTATAAGACTTTAGCTAATTACAAAAGAGAGTTTCGCCTAAAAGATGAAAACATAAAATGCATGATTGATGCGCTGACAGCAGAGGCCGAAAAATCCAAAAATTTATATTAAAAGAGGAAAAAACTGCCAGAAAACTTTTAACCGATATCAAGCCAAGTTTTCCCTGCCACCACCTTGGGGAGTTCGGAAAACCCGGCCACAGCTGCCGAGGAAAACTCTGCGCCTCTCATATGCAAATCAGTCTAACCGTCAGTTCATCATTCTCGTCCTGCCGATCCTGCAATTTGAGTAAGCGAGTGACATAATTCCCGACAGCGTGACCAACTTTGATTGATCTGCAGATCTGCAGATCGGCGAAAGCGAAAGCCGCGTCCAAAGGCGACAGGCATGGCGAATCGGAAAACTGGTACAAGGCCGCTTTCTCTTTGTCCTCGGCAGGATCTGCCTGCAAAAGTGTCAGAAATTTGGAAATCACTGGGATTGATCACTCGAGATTTTAAGATGATGTAGAGCGTGGCTTTTGCATAATTTAGTTTGGGTTTACAAGAGTCTTACAAGGGGATTTATGGGAAGTTATGGAAGCCTAAGTTATGGGAAAGTTGGGAGACATGTTTTCAACAAGAGCGTCTGGCGTTTCTCAAGAATATGTTAAAGAACATACAAAAGTAGATATTATTTGATAGAAAGTACTTAGATTAAGAAGAATAAATTTCTTTGCTTATTGCTCGTAGCTATTAGCAAATTTTCTTCATTTGTGTATTGTATTGTGTGCTTCTGGTCAAAGTCAAAGTGAGTGAAAGTCGTGTATTAAGTACTAATTTCAACCGATTACCCTTTTATATTCAATAGATATGTATATGTATATATAAGCTAATTAGGTCATGGACTCCATTATAGAGCGTCCATTCTGATAGTTCTTCATCTGTTTTTTCCTTAGTCGACCAGCACATTGACCCGGAAAAGCCGATCCGATTCGATCAGAGGATTATGCAAACATTTGCGGGAAAGTGTCATTAGTCAATGGTCCCATATTTGAACTCTGACCACAGAGCAGTGTTAAGTGGACAAAATGCCAGCAGAAATGCGGAAAAATCACAGCGATTTCTCAGGGAAAACCGCAAGTTGAGACAACCCCTAGAAAGTAGAAAGCAGCATCTGAAAGCGAAACGGGGAAAGGTGAAAACCCGATACCTAGAAGAACCCCTGCGAGAAGGACCGTGGAACTACCCGGGGGAATATTTCGCAAGTCGCTTACCCAAAAATGGCATAAACAATCTCATTGTGCGCACTCGAACCAAATGATGTGTGAGATATCAATTGTCAAATCGACAATGGAAAGTGACAGATCGGTATCTGAAACGTTCGTAATAAAATTAGAAGTTTATTGATTTGTCCTGACACTTTGGCAGAGGAGCGGAGCCCGGGCTGCGAAAGGAAACTCTCGAACCTCGAATCTGGGACAGATTGATGTCTGCTCTCGCATTATCAATGGGAGTGTCCTTTCTCCACTCCCTTCGTCCTTACCCCTTGCTGAGGCTCCTGCTCCTGCTCGGCTCCTGCTTGTGATATCCTATAAAAATTATAAGCAATTACATAGAGAGAATTTCCGTTGGCTGGTCATAAAGTAAGGAACTTTACGAGCCCAGTAAATATTTTGATGGCCGAAATTCGCTAAAAAAGTTAATTTCCGTGTCACTTTTCGCTGACTTTGAACCATTTTGCGATGCTTGGAGTCTGACTCGACTGACAAATGGATCCAATCTTCCTGCTGCTGCCGACCACGCCCTAATGCTGTAGATGCCACTCACTTTCCGTTTCCAAAGACCATTAGCTTCATGAGTTGCATTTCCCTAAAACTCTTCCATGTTTGTACTAATTATTATTAATGTGTTTTCAAACCAAAGTCCAAAAGGGAAAACGCTCAATGATTTGTGTTTGTGGGCTAGTTCAGAAAATGCGGGACAGTAGGTTATGAGAACAAACTGTTTTGAGATTACGATTCTCAGGGGATCAGATGACAATTTAGTTTTGGCTTCGAAAGTGAAATACTAAGTACTTCGAATTGAAATTAATTATGAACTAGAATTTTAACCTTTTAAGTGTTTCTTAGATATCTCGCTTTTGGTTTTAGGATATCATTTGAGTGCGACATTAGCCTACATTTATCTTTTCTCAGAAAGTTTCTTTGTGCATAAATCTAATTAGCATGTTCATCGACAATGTCTTCAAGCAACTAACACATCACACATTGTCAAGTCAAACTCTTCAGGAAATCCGTTTAATTTCCCTCAAACCCCGAGACGCAGAACAATTTTCTTGCCCGGGCACCAGTAACAGCAGCACTGAAAACAAATTTTAATAACTGGAAATAATATTTAATAATATTATTGTACCACTAAATAACACAACATATGAATGTGGAGAATGACGAAGAATGACAAAGTTCCCAGGACTGTGGATTCGTAGAGACCAGAATGAACACAAGTTCGAAGACCAGCTGAAACTGAATTTTCTCCCAGTGCACTGCCTCTTGGGCTGATTCGGAGACACCTCCTTCCGACTTGTGCGAAAGTGAAATCGACTCGATTGCGGGCGTGCTACGTTAGTCTTGCGGTTGCCGGCGACTCCTGTTCCTGGTTTTGGGTCCTGCGCCCGCACAATTGGATGAGGGACAAAGTCAGAGATTGCCAGGAGGTGTTGGAAGATGCTTCTTATCCGCAGCATTGTGCTAGCCTGCTTGTGTATGCACAGGTGTCATCCTACAGGTGAAATGGATCCTCTCGAGGGCAGAGAACTCGTGCCAGGGCGTCTCCATTGTTCGGCCGCATAATGAAAGCAAAACGTTCTGAAATATGAATTGAATCTGCTGGAGTGCATTTAATATACATTACGCTCCCCTCCTTCGCACCTTGCTAATATCCTGGCGCTCCTTTGCCGACAAAGTTGCGAGTAGTTTGGCATCTTCCGCTGTTTGCCGAAAAAGTTGGGGCATGCGGGCCATACAATATCCGCTGAAACGTTTAAGTGAGATTAACAAGTGATGACGGATACCGACTTTGGCACAATCAGGATGCCACCCAGGACCTTGGGGCTGTGTGCTTTCTATTAAATTAAAAGTGGCAAAGGAAGAGCAGGGAGGCAGCGGAGGAACTCTTTATTGGGCGACTCGACTTTCGGCTTAGGAGCAGAGTGCTTTGTCGCGAGATAAGAACGCGTTTCGGAAATCCTAAGAAAATATTGCAAAAATCAATGATGCAGAGCTAAAAACCTAATACAGTGTTACAAGCATCAATCCTATTCATTGTACCACAGTAAATACGTGTATTATATTTTTAATAATATACTACTTTATACACTTGCTCTTCTCGGAATTCGAACTGATTACATACGACGATAAGCATGTGCTGTTGACAGTAAAGTGCACTTTACGCATTCAGTTTCCCATCTGAGCTCGGATCATGCACAGTCCTCCTGCGATCATTGCCCTCGTTTGGGGCATCGTCTACCTTTCCTGCACACCTTCATCTGAAGCCGGAAGGGAAGATTGGACAGCAGACGAGCGGCTGGTTTACGAGCAGTTGACCCAACAGGATTGCGGTGTCCTAACGAATCTGATTCCCGCCCAAAGGCTTCGTCGGAGGATCACCGGTGGCAGGAAATCGTCGCTGATGTCCCAGCCTTGGATGGCATTTCTCCATATTTCAAGTGATATAGAGATGTGCCGCTGTGGAGGCGCTCTTATCTCAGAACGTACTTATACTAAAATAACCAAAATCACATCCCCCCCTTCATAGTATTCATTTTCTTTGCTTTAGTCTTTGTTTTAACTGCCGCACATTGCTACAAAATGTGTCCCCGATCTAGGGAGTAAGTAAGACTTGCATGATTCTTTCCGGGCTATTTTCCTGATCCTGGGTCTTAAACAGGATAAAAGTGTGGCTGGGAGAGCTCGACATAAGTTCCACAAGTGACTGCACCACCTACAATTATCAACGGGTTTGCGCTCCGCCCGTGGAGGAGTTTACCATCGAGAAGTGGATTCTCCACGAGGAGTTCAACCTCTTTTACCCCGGGTATGATATTGCCCTGATAAGACTGAACAAGAAAGTGGTCTTCAAAGGTAAGCACACCGAAGTTCAACATACAAGCTTATACCTAGTAATAGATGACTATAGTAAATTGTATTTAAAAATATGCCTTTTCAGACCACATTCGACCCATATGTCTGCCCCTGACCGACGAACTCTTGGCCTTTACCTTGCAGCTGGGAAAGCCCTACATGGCGGTGGGCTGGGGAAAAACGGAGAGCAGCAGCTTCGCCAACAGTACGATGGAGGTCTATATAACCACTGAGGAGTGCACCGGCGGCAGGGACACTTCGTTCCTCTGCGCCAATGGCGACTATGTGGACACGTGCACTGGGGACTCCGGTGGACCGCTGATATGGTCGACCTTGTTTCTCGGCAAGGCTCGAACGGTACAATTCGGTGTGGTCAGCACTGGAAGCCAGGAGTGCGGCGCTGGCCAGAAGGCCTACTACATGGATGTACCCACCTTTGTGCCCTGGATACTCGCCAAGATGGCAGAGTTCTCGGATTTTAAGCCAAAGCTGTTACCTTTAGATGCAAATACTGTGTAATTGGTGCGATAATTTCCGATTCCGCTTGGCTATTTAAAGTCTTTAACTTGTAAAAGTTGTGAGTTATGAGGCAGACAGATCAAGTAGCTCAAGTTTCTGTGTCGTTCAGATCGGTAGTCGTATTAGGAAATACCTATAGCTGAAAAGGAAATTGGAAAAGCCACATAAAGCACAGTTCTATTGCAAGTATTTGAAAGCCAATTACGTTAAATGGGTCATGAGATTGGAGTCCTGTGTCTGGGACACTCGGGCTCGGTGGTGGAGCTAGCTTTTAATACGGACTACGATAATGGGTACTTTCTGGCCTCTGCCGGACTCGATGGAGTCGCAACACTGCGACACGGCGACACTGGCAACTGGATTACCAACCTAACAAAGCACACGGACAGTGTGTGGTCGGTGTCCTTGAGCCACGACGCCAAGATCCTGGCCAGTGGCGGGGCAGATTGCAAGGTCCGCGTCTGGGATGCCCTGCTGGGGAAACAGCTGAAGAAGCTTACGCACACCAAGACAGTGGCTTGTGTGGACTTGAATCCGAAGGCCACTCGCCTCTTGACCGGCTGCATCGATGAGGAATCCTCACTCGCCCTCTTCGACATGGAACAATCGGACAAAGCTCCCCTGATGGAGTTTCATGGCCACCATCGCGGTGTGAGGGATGTGACCTTCTGCTTGGAGGAACGCTGCATCCTCTCCGCTTCCTATGATCGCACGGTGAGGATGTGGGACTGCCTGAGCGGCAAGAGAACTAACTCCATTTTCCTGCCGCACCACGTCAAGTCGATGGAGCTGCACCACAGCGGCGACATAGTGACCATTGCCTATGCCGGCGGTGTGATCTTCCTGGACCCCAAGAGCTTCGAAGTGCTCAAGCATCGCAAGTTGCCCTTCAAGGTGACTGCGGCCTCGCTGAGTCCCAACAAGGAGATCTACGTGTGCGGCAACAACAAGGGCTACTCCCACAAGTACGACTACGCCACGGATGTTAACACGCAGGTCTACGTATCAGAGCAACCATCCGCGGTGCTAGCACTGAGGTTCAGTCCGGATGGCGAAGTGTGTGCCATTGGCTCCGCAGATGGCAGTATCATTCTCTGGCGAATGAGCCGGAAGAGCGCATCCGTAGTGGGCGACCAAGACGACGACGACGATGGGGAGGAGAATGAGTCCATCAGTTGAATACCGAATACCACACCCTATGCACAACTGTACACCGTTTTGATTTGAGTTCTCATCTGGGTTAATTTATTTTTTGTAGTTCTGTTGCATCGTTCCCCATCATCAAAATCCGAGAAGGGTCACTGTTTTTTTCCCTACTAATAAATTCGTCTTGTGATTGAAAACCCCCAAATGACCGAGCGGTCTACCTGCCTTTTATGGCTATCTGACTATCGGACTCCCTTTTCCAACCTGTTTTGTGGATGATTTTCGAAAGGATTTCGGTTTTCTGTATTTTCCGACGTTGAACGATCCGATCGCCGACGCTGATTGCCTCGCTGCTTTATGGAGTTTCTCACCCAATGCAGTCGAGTCATAAATGCGTTTTTTATTATTATTTGAGTTTGGTAGGGGAGATGGGGAATCCCTGAAGTCTTCTAATACACTAAATATGTATCCAACAAAGTGACTGAGGTTTCCTCCTTTCTTGGGGTAGTTCTGAGCCAGAGAGCCAGATAGCATGTACAAATAGACACCAGGAGATACATCTCTGACTGATCTGCTTTCCTGACCTAAGATACTTTGGGTTTGACAACTTCTTGACTCCGTGCCTCTGTTTGTTTATCTTTCCTTGGGTCCGCGTTCGCTCAAAAGGTTTTCCATAAATATTTATAATTTCTTGGTTGATAAAACGAGTTCCTCGCATCACGCTGAGCCAACGTATTTTCCAAAACACGTTTTCCACGCGTTTACCAGGAACAGGGAATCGTTTCACACAACCTCCTTGCGTGTTTGTCCACCGAGAGACTGTTCTAATAAAATGAGTTGTCATGCTAGTTCCTTATATTGGTCAGCACAAGTGCCAGTTCCATGATTGATGGCTTGAATGGAAAGTAGCACAGTAGCCGCAGGATCAGCAAAGGATTAGCCTGTACGGTAGCCAGTCCAAATATTTGCATACTTGCCCGACTATTTGCATTCCACTTTAAGGAATATCCATCAATAACTACCGATCCGACCGCAATTTGTCCGAGTAAAAGATCCTAGATACCCAAAAGTCATTTATAAATGTCCTGCGCAGAGATTTGATAATATTAATGATTGGTCATTTGCCAGGGAGAAATGCTTGGTAACACTTGGAGTAGATCGTCTGGCGTTTTTTTGTGTGTTTGATGGGGATCTGTACGATTGTGGCTGAGATATACAAATGGCTTTCCTGCTCAGATGGTTATTAGAGTAATGAATGCCTGGATCCTAACTCAAGTTTCATGTTATTAAAAACCAATTAAAACCAACTTCTCGTTTTCCAGGATTTTGATCGTACTAATTTCAAAAGGAAAATTTCCTCCCTGTTAAAAGTTATTAGTTCTTAGTGAGCCACTCCCAAAACAAGTTGGGTTGAACCCTGAAATGTCCTTAGTAGCAACACACCTGCCTAGCAAAATATCCAAAATTGCGGTCACAGTTCCGTGCGCCGAACAGTTTTTATGGTAATTTTCTTACGGAACCGAGAATGTTTCAAAAATATCTTACGGCAATTTCGAGCGTTACTTAGCAGGCTGGTCATGCTCGCTGAGCATTTGCACCCCCACCGGAACACGTGGCGGCGGATCGGGCCAAGTTCTTGGCTATGTGTTGCCATATAGAGTGGGATATCTCTGGCCTCCTCCTGGGGTGGAATGGGCTGGCTCGATTGTCCGCTGTGTGCTGAGGCGATAAGACGCCTTGCATTCGAAATGAGAGTAACGTATATTTTATACGAGACCAGGCAGGACTGGGCTTTGTTGAGGTTTTAGTAGATACGAGATAATGTTCTACCGACCGCGACCTTTGACTAGGAAACACTGATGATGTTTGACTAGGTCTTATCGGCTCGGCGGATAGTTAAGTGCATATTAAGGAATGCCGATAAGATCCAAGTCGATCCTACCAGCATTTAAGCCTCCAATCAAGCGAGTACCTTGAGTGCCATCCAATGCCCGCACGTTCCACTACAATCCTTTAGGATCTGCCCTCATAAGCGGGACACTTGAGAACCGCTTTTCCACCTCTTTTCTCCTCCTTTTCTCGTTTTCCGCGTGTGTTGACACAACCCATATAAAGCACATAGTTGCCAGGATATCCTGCTCGAGAGGAAATTACTTAAAGGGATCACGAACTCTTCCCCTTTCGAAAAACTCCTTCTTGAGTTGTTTATGTTTTCAGGCATGACTGCCACCGAACGCCAGTAGAATTCTCAAATTTGTTACAAAGTGTGTAAATTCACGTTGCTTTTCTTCTTGAGGGAGGGTGTGTCCCATAAACAGAAAACCGAACCACAAGGGATCGGATCTTATGGGAGTGGAAAGGAACGAATTATGGATGGATGATGCTGCCTAATCGAACGGTCGTCAAACGATCTCTGCCTTTTTTTGGGGTGATTGCACTCCGTTTTTTCATGTTTTTTTCTCGGGTTTTTGTGTGGAAAGCCAATGGGTTTTCCCATTATTTCGTCGAGTGCAAAGGACAAAGCAAATTATGTCTTTAGTCAACGAATCTGACTTCCAAGGCTTTGTCCCTATTCTTTCCTTCTTATTTAATTGGATTTGTGCAAACAATATAAATCTCGTTTTATTGCCGTTGGTAGTGTAATTTAATTTTTTACGATTTTGCACATTAAAAGAAAAACTTTCCGAAAATGCAGCACGAAATGAGCAGAAAACTTGTGTTATAAAAAGTGAACCCCTACGGAAATTTAAAAAACCCAGTACTATGCAACACAAGGAAATTCGAAATCGACGTGCACTACATACATACATACATATGTATGTGCATATGTAGATACAAATGTATATTTGGTGAACCAGTGCCCCACAATGCAAGCGCGATTTTCCCCTTGGCAACACGAGGAAAGTGAAAAGAATCGTTGCCCCAAAAGCCCCCTGCCACGCCCCTTCGACAGCCCAAAATCCAGTTTGAGGCCAAACAAACCGAAACCAAAACATACTTCTTTCGTATCTTCCCATCGCAATCGCAACTAAAAGTACAGCTCCACCGATGCAACAACAAACAAGAAGGCAGCGAACAGAACACACGGATGGAAACGGACTGGGATGGGTAGATGGCGTGCGAGAGAGTGGGAGATATAGGGTGAGAGAGAGCAAACGGAAGTTGGGCCGAATTTCTTAATACACTTTATTGCTGAACTTTGTCACCACGACTCTTAGACAGTTTAGGCAAATACCTAAAGTAGTTTTAAAAATTCGTTTGTTTTCAGAACTTATGTATGCATGTTATGTCTGTATGTTCATTCAAATAAAATGTGATATTATTTACAAAGGTATTTTGATTCTGTTTCTCGTTTCCTTTGCAATAAATTGATTATATTATTTAATAAAATTAAATTAAACAATTAAATATTATATAAAATATAGTGATATTCACAAGAAAAAATTATTTTGGAAAAATTCTAAAAATCAAAACTTTTAAACTTATATCAGATGCTTCGCTAAAATGTTGTTAGGAAGCTTTTCTTGTTATTTTTATTCGTTTGCTATATTAGTTTTTTACAACAATTTTAAGAAAGTGCATTGCTCTTTCGATTTGATTAATTAAAAAAAGCGCATTCAAACTCAACCGTTGAGCTCTCTTTCCCCGTCTCTTTCGCGCCTGCTGGTTGTCCGATCTTTTTGAATTCGAGGGTTGGTGTACAGAGAGCGCGAACCGCTCTGCATTTTTAGTTGGCAACGCCTCTGGTGGTTGTTTGACGTTTGCTTTTGCCTAGTGTTTTATTTATCATTTATTCGTTTCTTCGAGTTCGTCGAGAGAGGTTCGCCCCGATCGGTAGCGCTATATTTAAAAACCTAGTGCGCAGTGCGCTTATACCCGAAAAGGTCGAAAAACATTGCTGTTACAACGACTGCAAGTTGTATAGACAAACATAACACAAAAGTGCTGCCACGAGCAGCTATCTTATAAAAAACTCCAACAAGAGACGGAAACGTTTCGTTTTGTGAGTGGAATTGTGTGCTGTGCTGTGTGTCCAAATCACCATTCGAAGACAGTGACCAAGTGCTATTAGACCAAGGCCTTTGCTTATAAATATTTTATAAACAATTGCAGCGTGAAATTTCACTTTTGAAGGCAGCAAGACATAAAATAAGCTGCAACAGACGCACACACAGAATACTTGCTCTCCCAAATACACACACGCTCGCGTTTGGAGACCGTGATTTGTATTTGTATTCGTGTGGAGACTGCCTCTCTCTTTTGGGGCTGTCCGAACACAAAGTTTTGGCGCCAAAAGTTTGACAGTTCGCTTTGGCGTGCGATTCGCAAACAAGTGGCAAGAAAAGTGCGTCTCAAAACAGAGCAGAAAAACACTAGGGGAACCCAAAACAGATATTGACTAGTAAATCAACATGGTCAGTGCTCGAGTCCTGAATCCTGTGATGCTGAGTGAATTCTGCAAGATGAGCAGCAGTCCGGCGGTGAGTCGTAATCTGCCCTGCGGTCGTCAGTTGAATCGCATAAAGCGTGACCTCTTCGGTAGCTCCAAGTCCGCCGAGGGTACAGCCACCAAAACGTGAGTCTCTGTGATAACAGTTGCAGTTTAACCAATAGCTAACGACCCTTGTTCCCCTTCCAGACCCTTTAATGCCGAACTGGAGCGCCATCAGGAACTGGCCACGCAAAAATGGGGCTTTGACTTCCGCGCCGGCTGCCCATTGGCTGAAAAATCGCACTTCATCTGGGAGCGCGTCAGCTTCCAGGAGTCCAGCTTCGCCCCAGAGATGTACACCCTAACCAGGGCCGCCCACGTACGTCCTTCAGCGGATACAAGTCCTAGCGACATGGACATTTTGGTAAACGAGCGCTCGGAACGGGAGAACTTTGGCTCCAACCTGGGTAATTCCTCACTGGAGTCCAACACGGATAATGATTCCTGCTACGACTCACAGGACGAATCGCTGACAATGCGGTTCAGCTCCTCCAGCACGGCAAGCACCTCCTCGATAGTCCTGCGCAAGCGACAGCCAAAAATCACAGGTGAGTTTCGGGGTTGTTCTACACCACTATACCATTTTGATCAGCAGAGCTTGACGGTTCCCAGGGTCAGGCTTCATTTCACTTCGATAGACGTTACTAACTGTTTTCCCACAGCTTTCCGTTTAAACCCTGTTTATATTTGGTTCTCGGGAAGTTGGGGGTGGTTTATTTAACTTATGAATACTATAGACTTGTTTTGTGATCGGACTGATTCAATACGATGTTTTAAAGAACTATTTGTACAGTACCAAAATGGAGACTATTAATATATTATTGACAGCAGTGCCTTATTTTTATAATTAGCTTGGCTAGGTCTTGGTACTTTATTTTAGTAAAGTGCTTTTTGTTTTTAAACCTCCATAACAACGATTTCGGTCAATGATTTTATGCCAAACATAACAAACAAAACAAACATATCAAACATAACCGCCATTCAATTGTACTTACAACTCTAAACTTCGAAGGGGGTTATTAAGTTGGTTTTTAGTTTACTCCTCCTTTTTTTTTTAGTTTATATTCACTTTCCAGAAAGAATATTGACCTTTTATTTGTGGGCGTTTTTCGTAAACCTTAGGACCAAATTATAGCAATTAGCCAATGCTTTGTGGGAGATTTATTTTCGTCCAAAAGGGTTAGTCAAAGCTGACTGCAGCTGGTTCAGCTCTTCATCTCCCTAAAACGAACGATTCTCTGCTGATCCTCAACTACGCGGGGGTTGGTTTCCAGATCGATAGCATGCGGGCCGGGCTGGCTGCATCTATAAATGCCAACAGCTGTGACTCCGCTTTGTCTATGGCCTGACCTCATTATAGAAAACGGGAGAGGGTCTGAGGATCGGCTTTCAATGCACCACCATCCAGAGTCCGTGGCCTTATCAAACCTCCCTTTGATTGCTTTGTACGCAGCGTTTTTTATAAATGCCACTCGCACATGCATGTGTAATTATAATCGTAAAAAGTGTCTGTTCGGAACATAATAAATGCACCCGCATCGGGTGGTCAGCAGGGAAGCCCTTGAATTCCTTAAAGCCTCTACTCGTTTTACATGAAATGTACTTTTTGCTGCTTTGGCCAGTAAGCTAGAGCGCATTATTTATGCAGCTATGCAGCACGACCACTCGTGCTTTCACCGGTCTACCTGAAAAACCGGCTGAAGACCTAGTGTCTGGCTGCCGTCTGGCATTTATTTGCTACCCCTGTGCGGATCTGCAACCCTCTGATAGGGAAGTGCTGCCGGCCACGTGCCACAATCTGAAAATCTACCCGAAACCGAAATCAAAATGTGCAAAAACAGGCGGCGCCTGCTGTTTAGGGATCAATGACTTGTGAGCATGGGCAACCGGAAATGCAGCAGCTGACTTTGATTTGACAATTCCACCAAACACGTATTAATAACACCCATTTTCTTTCTTTCGTTTGCAGAGTTCATGAAGGAGCGCAAGCGTCTGGCTCAGGCACCCAAGAAACTATCGCCCGCAAAACGCCTGCGCACTAGTTCTCCCAGTTCTTCCGCCACTTCCAGCTCCAGCGGTGGATTCGGGTTGGGGGCGCACTTTGGGGCGATGTTGAAGCGGCCGCGCAACAACTAACGCTCTAGATTCGCTGGCTAACCCACCGAATTGCAATTTGTAATTTTATTTTTTATAAGCCACTGCGATTGTGTAGTATTTCCTAATTTTTTATTACGAACATTTTTATGCAGTGCAAGGGCGACAGTTGCGAATATTAATCGTTAGTCTTCAACTACTCGTAACCAGTAATTAGTTGTAAGTCAACCAGTAAGCTCGAGCTACATGAAACTTTTTAGATTTCTCTAGTGAGAAATGCCATAAACTAAGTGATTAGTTCTTAACAACAAACAACTATTGAACAAGAAGAGAGAGACCGCAAGCTGAATGGAATTAGTCTTAACTATCTTGAAGCCAACCGAAATTTAACCTTTATAACGATGAAATACTAACTTTACATAACTTTGTAAAATCCTTGCAAATTTCATCGGCAACTTTTGCATTTGAAATTTGCCGGGGGAACAAAACTCATCCTTTCTTTGTCCTGCCAGTTCATCCAAATACTGAAACTAAGGGCTGAGTAAAATTTAGTTTTGTACTGCACATTAAGGGCGCTAAAACGATGCCTCAATAAGCCGCATTTTGGCTCATTGCTGCTTTGTTTTTTCGACCTACTAAAATTGTACCCAATTCGACCAGTGGAAAACAAACAAAAAAGAGGAATGTCTTTGAATTAACTTCGTCAATTTCTGCACGTTTGGATGCCTATTTATATGATGCCGCCGAATGGACACAAATTGTCGCGCTCTCATTTCTTAACCATTGGTAAAAATGTCTTTTATGATTTGCTATGATCTCTGGGCAAATTATGAAAACAATTTTGCCTGAAACTATCATGTACAAAAACTAGATTACTTTACTATACACATAGGCAGAGCCTATTCTTCATAACACTTATACAAAGCATCTATTTGTAAGGCCTAACTAAGAACAAATCCAAAGTATTCTCCTAATATTTATATGTATAGACACTATGTATAATTAAACCATATTCAACTCATACTTCAATAAACGAAACACAAAAACACCCAGATTGTCCATTTCTAAAATTACCAACACTCCCGCATTAAATCATTTTCATGTTTAAATGTTATTAAATGACTATTTCTATGCATTACTTTGGTTGTAGAAGTAGCCGTAAAATGTAGTTTATTAAAACCATTTTGTACATTTTATAAGTTAATATTTGTTTTTCTGCAATAAATTGTTTTTGATTTTCTAGTTGGTAGTACACAAATAGCGGCTTTCATTTTAATTATACCCGTTACTCGTAGAGTAAAAGGGTATACTAGATTCGTTGAAAAGTATGTAACAGGCAGAAGGAAGCGTTACCGACCATATAAAGTATATATATTCTTGATCAGGATCAATAGCCGAGTCGATCTGGCCATGTCCGTCTGTCCGTGCGTCTGTCCGTCTGTCTGTCCGTATGAACGTCGAGATCTCAGGAACTACAAAAGGTAGAAAGTTGAGATTAAGCATACTGCCTCCTGAGACATAGACGCAGCGCAAGTTTGTCGATTCATGTTGCCACGCCCACTCTAACGCCCACAAACCGCGCAAAACTGCCACGCCCACACTTTGAAAAATGTTTTGATATTTTTCATTTTTGTATTAGTCTTATAAATTTCTAACGATTTGCCAAACAACTTTTTGCCACGCCCACTTTAACGCCCACAAACCGCACAAAGCTGCTACGCCCACACTTTTGAAAAATGTTTTGATATTTTTTCATTTTTGTATTAGTCTTATAAATTTCTAACGATTTGCCAAACAACTTTTTGCCACGCCCACTTTAACGCCCACAAACCGCCCTAAGCTGCTACGCCCACACTTTTGAAAAATGTTTTGATATTTTTTCATTTTTATATTAGTCTTCTAAATTTCTATCGATTTGCCAAAAAACTTTTTGCCACGCCCACTCTAGCGCCCACAAACCGCCAAAAACTGTCAGTGCTGAAGACTCCTTCGCACTTTCACTAGCTGAGTAACGGGTATCAGATAGTCGGGGAACTCGACTATAGCGTTCTCTCTTGTTTTTTTTTATATAATATCTTAAGATGTCAACGAAATATCAGCCCGAGTTAAGGAAAACGAGCCATTGCTTCAGTTTTATTCAATAAATTAATTTGGTTTATTGCTTACATCAAATACATAAATATTAAATTGTTCCATTCGACGCTTTGTAGTTTTACCTATGTATGTGCCAATTAGTTGATCTGTACTCTACATACAAATATATATATCGCATATATACAGAGGGCTCTGGATATGGGCTCCTACTTTCCCGCCGCCTTCTCCTCCAGCTGGGCTTGAATGTGCCGTACGTTGTGGCCGCCGCCGTTGTGGTTGTGGCGCTGGAAAAAGGCGTTGATGGAGCTCATGGAGCGGTACTCCAGATTGTCGCTGACGTGCCAGTCCACGCTGATGCTCTGGTGGCGACCCACCGGATTGCGGATGCGGGTCTCGTTGTACTTCTCCAACAAATGCAGCAGGCAATCCTTGGTGGTGTTAGCCGCCTCCTCCAGATTCACGGTTTGATGAGTGTCCGGCAGCCCCACGGGCACATCCCGACTCATCTGGTTTATCCTGAACTTGGCTCGACGACTGCTGGCCGATTCGTTGCTGGCGCTGGTGGAGATTGGGTTGCTGGCGCCCGACGAGATTGGGTTGCTGGCGCTGGAGGAAATATAAGTGCTGGAGCTGGTGGTACTGTTGCTGGTGCTGCTGGAGATCACCTTGGAAGAGGTGGTGCTGGTTCTTTGTACATGCTGGTTGGTGAAGCTCCTGGCATTGGAACTGCTCATGGTTTGCACCGTGGACTTCCGCTGGGACTGCACCAGTTTGCTAGAGGAGCTGTTCCCGTTGCTTAACTTTGGTGTTTCCTCGATGGACTGCTGCAATCTTACAGACAGCGAACTGATCTTCGTCTTGCCCTTGCCATCATCGTAGGATCTCTGGCTCTGGGAACTGCTGCTGGCCTGGCTGAGGAGTCCTCCATTCAAAGTGGGACGGTTCCAGCTGCTGCTGGAAGTGGTTTTGCTGGTCCACCTATTGCCATCCTGGGTAGTCTCCGAGGTTTTACTAGAAGTACTGTCAGAAGGAGCAGCAGATGGTGCAGCAGCAGGGATTGGAGCAGCAGCCGGAGGATCAGCAGGGGCTCCACCACTGCTCCCATTATTGTTCGCATCCCCAAGCTTGGTGTTGATCTCGGCCAGCATGAGCAGGTGATCAGATAGCTTCCGTATCTCATCCGCCAGATTCACACGCTCTCCGGAACTCCGCCGACCCAGCAGGTAGGTGGTATCCGAGTTCCTTCGATCGAAGGTGTGCAGATAGCTCTTCATACTGCGTTGTTGCTGGGCGGTGGACTGACTGCCGGAGAACTCGTCGAAATTCTCGTTGAAGAGGTGTTGCGGTGTGGGAGTTGCCGGACTGGAGGTGGCTACCGTCGGGAACAGCTTCTCCCGTGACTCGTTGATGGGCGTGGCCACCGAGCGCGGACTCTCGTTGTCGGCACTGCGGGACTCGTCCTCCTCCGGCAGATCTTCAACCTCTCCCCGTTCGTCATCCGTCAAAGTGGAAATTGATTCGCAAGGCGAAGGCGAACAAACTGGAAATAGAGCACAGTCTTAGAAGCCATTTTCAAAGGATCTTTTATATTTTTACATATAAGTTATGGGGTTATTGCCAAAAACTGTTTCAGAAGGGTTAATGTACACGAAATGGTTATATACACACGAATAGAGTATGCTTATGAGTTCAGAGAGTTGTGTCTTAATATGGCTCTTAGGAACATCAAATGTGCGTTTGACTAATGTTCTACACAAAAATAGCTTTGAGTAAATACAGCTGCTGAAAAAGGTTTGGAAAAAGGTTAATTACTCTGATCGGTTGTTATTAATTTTGATTCAAAAATATATTTTATTGAACTATTTTTTGGTACTGTTATAGAAGAAGACTTAACTAAGAAACAGGTATTTTCCTAATTCATAAAACTAGGTAAAGTTTACTTCTAAAAATGCTTAAAACATATCAATAAACTTCGGTATTCTGATCTTTATTCTGTTGTTAATACGATATAGTAAGTCTCCCTGACGGACAAACCACAAATGAACATGAGACTGACTGAGGAATTTGACTGCGATCTCTGAGGATGATTGGTGTTCTGAGCTGGATGTTGGGCTTACCTGGCTGGCAGACCAGAAACTGTGGCTATACGAGCATGTGTGTTGATCTAAATCTGAACTGTGGATTAGGGTAGTTCTAGGGGTTTCGGATTTGGGATTGGAGGGGACTGGGATGGAGCGAAATCGATTTCGGTTTCTCGTCTCGAAGAAACTACAGAGAAGTCTTTGTGCTGAAGTTTAAATTATATTTTGCATATATTTTCATGTAGTTGTTTTCTTTTTGTCAATGGCTGTCTTTATCACAGTGTAAATTGGTTAATAGAGCTGGTCATCCGCTACAAGAATGCCAGGCACATAGCTTAACGCTAGGGTTACTTAAACATAAACAACAGTTCTGGCTGGCAAGCTGGTTCTCCCTCGTCCGAAGACAAGGATTTGTTCTACCAAAGAGATGGGGTTAACACAGAGAAAAAGACAGAGACGGAAAGGAGATACGGACAGAGAGTCAGCTAGCCAGCTTTGTCCACATTCAAGTTAAGAACAACAATTAGTTTGACAAGTTAATCGTGTAATATACAAAGTCCATCCGATTGCAGGATGCAGTTGGAGATGCGATGCGGATGCCTCATTTGCCGTGGATGAGGGCGTGTCTGTCGCGCTGTCGCTGGGATCCGTACTCACCTCTGGAGGAGGAAAGGCTGTCCGCGCCGTGAGTCCTCCTGGGATGGGGATAGCTCGTCTCGCTCAGCGGAGCTATCACATTCCCCTCCACGTCGAACACGTACGGACTGTTCGGATGCGTCTCCCAGCGCACGATGAAGTTCTTCAGGTTGTCCTTCGTGGCATCCAGTTCTTTGTTCTGCAAAGGATACAGATGTGAAGGGTAATAATTGTTTGGTGGCTTGAGAATGGGGAACTAGCTCTATGTCTCTGAGTTAATGGTTGAGGTTCAAATAACTAATCGAACAGTGATGCACGAGTACTTCAAATTATTGGAAGTCCAAAAAAATGTTTCGAAGCCATTCGACTTAGTGTCAGAAGTATGTCGTGCAAAAAGTCACCTTCGAAATGAGTCTGTCCTTCTGTGTATCTGATTAAATATATGTATATTGTTGCATACCTCTGGACTCCTTTAAAAATGCAGTCGATTTCATATATTATTTTAATGCTAGTGGTCAGTACTTGTAATTTGATATTCTGGGAAGAGTTAGTTCAAAACCACAATGCCTTTAGCCCTGGATATGTGACACCCGTTTGCTCGTTTGAAGGTCTTGCAAGTCTTGTGCCCCAATTTCTTACCTCGGGATCAGCGTCGCTGCAGAGTTGGGCCAGCTCCTCGTCGTGCTGCTGGTCCTCCTGCTTCGCCTGCTCCACGCAAACCTCTACCTCTTCCTCCTCGTCTTCGTCCTCAATGGTTTCCGTGGAGTCCTCGGAGGACTCCGAGGGAGCTGTCACCGGAGACACAGACTTCAGGCGCGATTTGGACGCAGAGGAGGCGGCCTTTGTGATGGGCGTGGCCGTGGCGGCGGTGGCAGGCCGCTGCTGAAGCCATTTGTGCTTCATGCACTCGGCGGCTGTCATCCGGGTGCTGGGGAAATGAAAATCCGGAGACGGGTTAGCAACCAGACTCTAATTAGGGGGTGAATTCGAACACCCACCACAGGTCCTTTGCCAGCAACTTGGCTATGAAATCCAGACACTCGGGGGATATGCCATTAAAGCATTCATCCTCGAAATCGTACTTTGCAATGGTTACATTTGACATTGTTTCAATGTCGTTCTCGCCCATGAAAGGCGACAGTCCTGAGATGCTGTATCCAAACCATCATATGGGATTGTGTGTGGTTTCGAGGTGTGGGAGAGTCAATAAACATGTAATGTAAAAGCAGCGTAAGTAGAATAAATAAAAACACAAAACCAACACTTAATTAACTAAATTAAATTCGCCACGGAGTGAGAGCAGATCCACCAACCGCCCCTTTTGATTATCACATTTTTAGCTGGTACACACTTTTAATTGGTTTTCTCCCAAGCACCTACCCTTAAGATATGAGTGCGGGTCTTGATTAAATTTCTAATTGCTCGAGCCACAACATAAATGGTTCGAAAATATTGTGCTGGCTTCACCCTAGAAATAAGTAAAATCAACGTCCTCGAATATGTTTTCTTCATTTAAATGTGTTGAGTTTTTGTAAAAATATGCGTTGGCTTAGTAAAAGGAAGTATCCACTTTTTGACTTCTATCGATATTAATAGGATAGATAAAGATAGATATGATTTAGAAACGTTTTAAGAGAATATTAGTAGATTTATTTAAAGATTTCATCGCCATGTAAAAAAAGTCTTTATATCAAAATTATTTTGGCAGCTAAGTACGCTATTCTGTAGTCATTGTTTAAGAAACTTCAATATAACTTAATAAAAGCCAAAGCGTCCATCTAAAGTAGCTTCTAAAGCATGTATACAATTTTATTAGATTAAAGGTATTAAACTTACAGCACATAGCATATAACGCCGACACTCCACATGTCTGTTCCATACGATATGCAGTCAAAGTTTACAACTTCTGGCGCCACAAATTCCGGAGTGCCAAAGAGAACCTATTGCAACAGTCAGCATTTAATAAATAACTCAGTTTTAAGTAATTGTTACTAAGCATTACATGCATCTTAGTAATAAGAACCATCCAACATCATCCAGAAAATATACTTGGACAAGTATTTTAGGCCTTTGGTTCATTTCAGGTAATTATTACATACATAGCACTAAGTATTAGCTAATTATTCCCAAAGTGATTGAGCTCTGCAAGAATTACTTACTCTGAGACGCTTATCAGGATCAAATTTACGAGCTAGTCCAAAATCAATGATCTTGATGCGGTTACCCTTCTGTGTGAGCACCAAAATATTCTCGGGCTTCAGATCCAGGTGGACTATGCCATTGCCGTGGATAAAGGCCATGGCCTCACACACCTGGCGAATAAAGACGCGGCAGACCCGTTCGGTGAGGACGAACTCATCGTCCACCACGCGATCGAAAAGCTCCCCTCCTTCGATGCTGTGAAAGCCAAAAAAAGTTGTTAATTAGACAGAGGGAAAATGTGAAAACAGAAATGCATAAACAGCAGAAAACACAAAACGAATCATGCAAACCAAGCACCATAAATAGAGTTATTGCCTTTCAATTAGTCTCCTCACCTCGCAACCAAAGGTTTTAGCTTCGATTTTAGTTACCTTACCTGGCAACCCACACTAAACTAGTTATGTTATTTACAAGAGTACAGATGGCTCTGCCAGGACACGAAAATCAGATAATCCATGAGCATCAATCCGCTCGAGTGACGGGCATCAACTAACGGCATGCCGATTGGATTCGGAGTCGGAATCGGAGGGAATTATGTTCAGGCACTCGAACAAATGTCATCCGAGATTTGCTTCAAGTGTGTCGATAACACAACACATCACAAAAATCCGGCCGTTCCATTCCTCCAGCAGATGCCCATGAACAAATTCGGAAAAAATAGGAGAAATGCCGAAATGCATTGGTTTTTCTCTGTTTTTTTTCGGGTTGTTAACTAGTTGATGCACTTCACCCGAAATCGAGTAAATTAAAATTGCATGTAGATCTTTGTGCGTCGTTTGAAATGGAATATTGCTATCCAACAGATGGAGATTTTTTTTGATTGGTCTGATTATGCAGTTTGTGTTGACCCATATAAATACTCTAATAATACTAACGTATTTTTATATACATTTGTATAAAGAAACAAATTGTACAAAGCAAGGTAAACAATAGTGATACACATTTCTGTGGCTGATTATAATAGATCGAAATGGAATATTTTTATAAAACTGTCTAACACGTCGTGCTATTCTCATCCAATTGGAATACCTAATTCGGACATGAGTGATATACTCGTATATACTAGCTGCCCATAGAAGTCCATTATCCAAATGAAAATCACTTAAAGTGCATTTCATTAAAATTGGTTCATTAAAAATTTCAACTGGTAAATCCACAGATTCGAGGAAATCCAATGAAGCTTTTAACCGACAAGTTTCATGTCGCATGGGATGTGTAAAACAATTGTCAAAATGTTTAAATATTTATTGCAAAGCGATAGCTGTGCCATTTTAATTCAGTTAAATTACTAGCTCTTTGTTTTAGTTTGATAGTGGTGCTTACTCCCTTTGAGTGGCTTTTCCACGATGGAAACTAAATAGTTGAAAAGCAGCATGCTTAAACCACTTTCCTAGCTGCTCATCTCGGCGAGGAATTCCCTTCTTTGGAAAATATGTTCGTCGTAGTTGGATATTCTGTTATGAATATGCCAAGGAGAACTATGCAAGTCAACAATTAACTTTTTCGGAAGGGGGAAAACGGCAAGGAGAACAGGACCAGCAAGAACAACAACACAAGTTGTCCAAACTGCAGTTTCCTTGTTTTGTTGAAAATTAATTTAAGTTGACAAAGTCTTTTGGGGCTTTGTCTTGGGTCTATGAAAACGGAATTGTTTCATGTTTCTTTCGTTTTATTGTTCGCCCACTGGGAGGCGAATGTGGGTCAAGGCCGTTGACTAATCAGTGGGCCAGAACACCTGCCTCAATCGTTTTTATGGGCCATTAGACCCTTAACCCATGTCACCATTCATTTGCGAACAAAGAAGCTGTGAAAAACTTTCGCGAGGCAAATAAAAGTTGCTGTAAATTTCTATAAATGCTCGGGTGCCAAGGGGAAACCTGTTGCTCGAGGTTTTTCTTTCAGACTTTGTGTGAGTGTTTCGTGTATTGGGTGGGGCGGAAAAGTTTACTAGTTTACGATAATGTGCGTACGTGTAAATCGCATTTTATGCACATTCCCACTGATTGCAAGATATTGTGTCCCCAGCAACAATGTGGCAAACAGCCAAGGGACAACAAACTTAACGAATAGTGGAATAGAGGGCTACAAGTGTATATATTAGGGTGGACCGTATTTGGCGACCAGAGTAACAAAAATCCTTTACTCTTCTTTTTAACTTTCCAATTTGTTTATTATGCATTGGGAGTGCACACTATCAGATTATCTGAGCAACTATAACTTTTGGTCACCAAATAAAGCCCAATCTAACGTGCATACATAAACATTTATACTCTATTTACAGAGAAACACAAAAAAGGAGTCACACCCACGAGACAGGGACAAGCAAACTGAACGCATTCATTTGTAAGGGCCCGTGAATGGGCCTCTTGAAGTCTTCCTTACAGTTCCAGGACGACGCACATCATTTTCTGATATTCGTATGCCGCGTACAACTGTATGATGAGGTGATGCTGCAATGAATTCATTATCTCCACCTCCCGCTCCACATTCCGCTTGTCCTCGCGCTTGGGGATCGGCACGAACTTGGCCGCCAGCTGCAGGCCATTTGCCTTGTCCTTGCACTTGTACACTGTCCAGAATTTTCCGCTGCCAGGAGACATAATATTGATTACATATTAATCGACGCACATCGGGGAGTGCAGCTTTCGGGCCGCAGGATTACTCTACTCACCGTCCCACCTCACCCAGCACATCGTAAAGTTTATGTGCATCGACGTTGCGATTTATGGTCACATCGCGCATGGGAAACGCCGGTTCCAAAACTGCAAAATAGGAAAAAATGGGTGGTATTAAGTTTGGACCATAAAACAGTTCAGCAATAACCTTTTTATTTAGGAAGTGAACTGAAATTGAAAAAGGAGCAAGTAGCTTTTATTGTTTTCAATAAGTTTATCGGACGTATATTTAAGAAGTAAAAGTCCAGATTGAAAATTGTTTCGTTACTAATTAAATGTTGTTCCTTTTAACTGCTTCTTATTTAGTGACCTCCCGATTATACGCAAATGTTACTGATAGAGCACTATGCAAAATATTTAGTACACTCATCGGTGCATTGATATCAATCCTGGTCTAGTACATACACCCCATTGCACTTTATGAAGCCATTTTATCGATCCGTAATTCCATTGGCTTGCCATATTCCTTATCAGCATACCAGTTTGCTGCCATAAATTGACAAGCCATAGGTGGGTATATGGTCGGAAATGTTTCGGTCTGATTAAGACCTCAACTGTGTGATTTGATTAGATTTCTTGTTCCTGGCCAGAGCTAAAGAACAACAAGTGCTCCGCAACGTGGTCAGGAGTGCACCCTCGGCAATATGGCATTTCAATCATTTCCATTGTCCAGTTCCCAGTTAGGAGTGCATTTAATACCGGCTATTATGGAGCCAGTACGTCTCTGCAAGGACTGCTCAACAACAGCTTGTGCTTGTTACATATTTCGCAGGACATATTGCACACAAGTTTTCCTGTTGTGCTCAGAGGAAACCCTTTCAGAATTTGATTCGTTGTGTGTGTCTACAAGTTGCCAAACAAATAAAAATGACTTGATTCAATTGAATTTGTGCAACGCAACGATATGAAATGGGGACGACAACAGTGACGAGTGGGAATATTGTGACAAATATGGGTTTACTTGTATGTTCGTGGGCGGTGGGCTCCCTGGGTCCCCTGCGTGTGGTGACCAAACAGTGTACGATTTTTCATATTTTTTCCATTACGCACAAGAGTTTCAACTTGACATTCGACCGCAATAATCCCCGGAGATTTTGTGGCAGGCATGGAAACAGTTGCTTTCGAAAATTTGCAATTCGAATTATTGATAATCTGTCAAAGGCTTATGGTGCAAGTTGAGTAAGTCAATATGTGTGCTGAAATAACCGATTGATGGCCACTATTTTAAAAACAATTAATTGAATTTAAGTAATAATTCTTTAATTCTTATAGTTGTAAGAATTCAATCTATCAATTTAATACCACAACAAGAGAGATCGCTATACTCGGGTTTTTGGACTTTTAGGTACTTACTTTTTTACTTAAATAGTGAACAGAGCTTCGATTAAGATCCGCATTACTAAAAGCTGCTTGCTTGATCTGAACCTTCTAGCTTTTAAAGTTTTGAGATCACAGCGTTCACACGGACAGACAAATGTACGGACAGACGGACGGACATACGGACAGATAGGCGGACTTGTCCAGATTGACTTTGCTAGTGATTCTAATGAAGTATGTCCCTTTTCGGAAACGATTATTTCTACCTAATCATACTTTTCAAACAAATCTAGTACACCTCTTTACTCTCCAATTTACGGGTATAAATAATGTAAGATATCAAACATAAAACACCAATTTTTCGATAGGTTCTGGACGGAGAAGCTTTTAAAGACTGGGAGTACACCATTTCAAGATTAAAATTTGTTGTCCCTATTTTCCGACTTCTCGACTTTTTCTAGCTGTGCTTAACGGCGGCATTTAAGGGGTTAAGTTGTTAGCAAGCTTCTATGAATTGATGTCATCTGCGCGGCAGCTGTCCCATTAATATGTAAATGGCGCACATAAGTATGCTACGGAAAACACGATAAATCTTTAAAATCAAAGGCGAGGCGAAGAAGCAAACGAAAAGACTTTTCCGAATCGAGAAGGGGCGAGACAGGGGCGGGAAAAGTAGATGGGGCGGGGGGCACAAACTTGGCAAATTCAAAGTGAAAGTCGAGCGTCTACTGTGAATAGAAACGGAGGCTGTGAGAGCGTTTTCTTTGCTATTTGTGTGCAGCGAGGCACTTGTACACACATATATGTATGTATGCAAGCAATTGACGCCTCCCTTTGCCACGCCCCCTGGCCATATCTCGTTTAAACGGTTTTTGGCACCGACTGAGTGAGTGAGTGCATGTATGAGTGCATTTGAGTGCACTCTGCCAATAATGCGCACAATTTAAGTTTCGGCAAACACGCCCAAGCACAGGCATTAGGCAAGAAAATTGAAGAGCGCCCCTCAATTGAAGGGACATTTTGGTGAAAACTTGCCAACTTCTCGGTGCCATAACTCATTATTCAAAAGACACAAAAGTGGAATCGAAAAGAGGCGACGAGATTCGAGATATTTCAACGCTCATAAAACTTCAGCATGAGCGCAGACAAGCATTCATTATGCACAAACGTACACTTATACTCGGTTGAACACTTTAAGAAATTATAATATATTATAATATGTAATAATATGATTTGGTAAACAACTAAAAGACATTTTAAAGGAAGTCAACATATTATAATAAACTGAAACAAACTATGTATGTATATCTATATCGATGCGTTTGTAGATTATCTTATAAAGACATATTAAATGACTCCAATAATAACTCCAATATAAATAAGTTAGAAGCGTTAGGTGTCAAAAGAGCAGTTTTAGACACTCTTTTAGACACTCTTCTCTGAGTGTACTCATATTCATACTCAGAAATGGATGTGAGTGGGCGACAGGTAACTCCCATTCATTTCCTGGTTCGAGCTCATGAATAAATGAATTTATATCGACTCTTCATGGCATTTGCACTGCACCGCTTATCCAAAGGGAAAATCCGTGGACTTTCAGGGGGTAACAGGGGGTTAAGGGGTCCGGATATGCCCATATGCTCTGGCTAGACAGTGGGGGTGGCAGCGAGGGGCGGTGGGCGGTGGGCTGACGACCCCAATCCCAATGCGCCAACCGAATGCAATCGAAATTGGACTTGAGCCGTTTGAAGTGTTTTCGTAAATCAATTTCAGTTCCATTAAGCTGCAAGATGTGCATATAATACACGAATCGTTGCGGATAGGAACATGTGGATTGGAGTAAAAATATGATGTGCTAGTAATGTGCTTTCTACATATTTACACATTTGTTTTATACATATATATTTTCTGCTATACTTTTTTAAAAAGTCTTAATGGTTGGAAAACTAGAATAACTACTTCAGGAAAATATTTAAAGTTGTTCTTACCCCAGTATTAAGATAAAATCAGCTTTAATGCGTCTCCCTACGTATGCAAAATAATTATAGCTTTTAAATAGCTTTCAGTTGAAGTTTGAGTTCTGTGTCAGACATCTCTTATTCAGAAGTACTTTTCTCGACGTCTATATGTATTTTGCTACTCTATCTCTATCTCTATCTCTATCGCACCGCACCACCGTCTCTTTCGCTCACAGGGGTCAATGTGTGTGGATTGGGTTGAAAAGTGCAGCTCGTCGCAAATTGAATTCAAAAAACTTTATAAAGTTAATTTATGCACAATATCAATAAAAATGGCTGAGCGGGAGTCGCAGATACTACATTTGCACTCCCCATTCAATGGAGTGCCATAGATATAGAGCGGCGAATGCAAATGGCGAACGATTTTTTGTGCCAACGATGGCAATTTTTTCTGATATGAAAATCAGCAAATTTTTCTTTGATTTGCCTTTGCTCCTTGGGTCGTCAAGGATGCGCCAGGATAACCCAGTCAAATCTCCGTTCCCCACTGCTCATTTGGGCAACTGTTGCCAGGATTGCCTTGACTTTCAGATTAAAAAATAAAATCCCAGCGAAGCGAATCCTCGGCGGAAGCGAAAAAATGTTTTCCTCCGACTTTTCCGCTCATCGATTTGGTGCTGCAATTTGTTGCTGTCATAAAAATTGTGTAATGTGCTTAATGAAATTTTTTTAATAACACAATTTGAGGGCACGTGAGTTTAGCGGCGAAAAATGTGTTGTACAACAAAGGCAAACTGTTGCACATCAAACGATGGATGTCAATGTGCCACACATTACACGGCCACAAAATATGCAAAAATTGGATAAAAAAACACAAGCCAGACGTCGGCATTTCAATAAACCAAAGTTACGCAACAACGAGGGTCCTGCATGCACTTCCTCATTGTTTATATTCACATTTAAAACACTTTTTTACGCGACCAAAGCAATCGCACAAGTATGCCAAGCATTTAATGGCAGGCCCAGACGGGAAAACGGATACAAGCAAAACACTTAATACATTTTATATATTTTATGCTGCCAGGAAGTCGGCGCAAAGATCACACAGCATTTGCTGTTTGTTTGCCCGGCCAAGGCACTTGCTAAATTCAAAGCAAACAAGAATTATAAACGATGAATTTAATTTGGAGCTTGTTTTCTATTTGCTGTTCGCCTTTGACCTGACGCCTTGAAAATTGTCAGGTTAATAAATTTCTTTAAAATTAACATTTTTAATAACTTAATAACCAGAAAAATGTAAGCCGCTTATTTCTCGTGAATATTCGCAAATTAGAGTTTTCTTGAAGCCATATTTTAGGCATTTCGACTAATACGAAAATCTTTTGATGATGCATCACGGGCTATGCAAATTAAGATGGCCTAGTACATCAGTGGCAAGCAAAATCAAATCAACATCGGAGAAAATGTAATAAAAACTTTAATTTGAAATATGATTTCCATTATGTTTTTGCTATCTTAGTACTTGCAGGCTACCAAAATGTGATTTTGATTTCAAAATTTAACTAAAACGAATGTATACTTACTTTACCCTATTTTGACTTTGACTCAATGTTGGTTACTTTCTACGATGGATTTTGGTAACTTCGACCAGGCTGGGAACTTTACTCAGCTGATGACGTTTGTGCAACCGATGGCGAAAACTGTTGGAAATGAGTTCGTGCCGTTGGCAGTAGATATTTTCCTGGTTATTGTTGCTGCTGATGACGATGCTGCGGGTTGTCTGTGCATTTTAATCAGTCTAAGTGCCTGGCAAATTCCATGGAAGGAATGAGAATGGCAGAACAAGTCTGAAACTGTGTATTGACTGAGGCAGAGGCAGAGGTAAAAAAATGGCAAAAGTTTGCCCCTACTGTGACTACAGTGCCATTTCAAATTGGCTATTACAGGGACTTCCACACACACATCGCCTTCATCAAATGGTCATGCATAAATGCAAAGGAAAATGAGCAGGCTCCAGTACTCACACTTTTCTCAGCCCGACTATAATGCCTCGCCTAATCCAGGTGACATATTTTTAAAGTCCAAACTGAAAGCAAGGGATAGCTGAAGTTACAAAGACTATGAATCTCCTGTCATTTTGAATCTATATCTATACACAGTAAGTCCTAAATGAAGAGCTTAACCTAGCTTTATCTGTATCTAAACCTTTCGAACCCAACGATCCTTGTCAGTACCGATCTGATTAGACACTGGGCCAACAATTTATTTCTTTCAGTCGAATGGACGCGTTTGATGTGTTAAATGTTTGACGATAGCGAATTCAATAAATGATAAATGACAACAGAAACTTGCGGCATAAGGCCCACATTTTTTGTTTTTAAACAAATGCAAACAAGGGACAGATGACAGGAGACAAATCAATACCGTGTATCCATTTATTTTGCGTTCGCCTTTTTATATATATTCATATTAATCTCCGTGCATATCTATATCGAATGTTTCGGCAGTATCTCAACAACGGCAATTCATCTTCTTCATTTTTTTCCTGCACGCCAAGCGTAAATCCGCTGCGACAACGCCCAGTGCCTCCAGTTTTCCATTTTTTGCATGTGCGGAAAGCGAGAGAAAAATGAAAATCGTTGTGGAAAATGAAAAGTAATAATCAGTGTGGATGTGGGTGTGTGTGTGTGGGTATGTGAGTGTGTGGGGACCTTGAACGTTTCCCCGAGATGTGACGTAAAGCTCAGTGCCCTAATGCAGTGCAAAGTATTTCGACCCCATTTTCCCCCGATTTTTGTCGCCAATTTCCAGTTTATGCTGCATACTTTTGCGGCACACTTTAATTGGGCCATTGCCATTCAAAATTTATGCCAAAGTCTCTGACGAAATGGGATGTCACTTTTGGCTCCTTCTCGTTGCCAATTTGCGCGATGATGCAATTTTGTTTTATTTCATTTAATTTTCGCTGGCTTCTACCAGCTTTGTGACAATGAAATTAGCATTAGAAATTTGTATGCATGCGTGTTGCTCCCTGTTTTTTATTTTATCACATTACCAGCCTCATTCAATTGGAATTTTCATTTCAGCTTATTTCGCCTTTAATTTAGTCACTTGCGAGCTGAGGACACCAAGCGAGTTATTCCAAAATATTGTTCGCCCCGACATTACGCATACGCCGCGTGTGACGATGAATCCCGCTTGCATTTCTTGAATCGCTTTGTGGCGATTTTCCGAGGGGTTTTCCCCGCTTCTCCCCACCCTCCTCGGCTATCCCTTTACACATTCATTACGCTGGCTTTTGTGGGCACACACATAATCTCCGGCTGGCTGTATGGGTGAGCTTTTCGCGCTTATAATCAACGCCGCCATTCGAGCAGCGTATATATGTGTGGGAATTTTCCATGCTGTTTTCGCTTTTAATCACCGAAACTTGAGCACTGCGAAAATACTTTAAGGGCACTGCAGCAGTGCTAAATTTAAAAGGACCCCAAAAATGCTGCCCCTGCATAAAATGCCTGCTAATTGATCGATGTGAGCACAGCAATTTCAAGGCAATTCCAAAGTCCAACAATGGGCCAAAGGACATCGCATGGAGACTACTGCAGACTGCAAAGATAAACACAGGCCAGGACTTTTCCCCCAGCCGAAGTTCCCTTTTTTCAGCCTTGTCATCAGTAGATGCAGGCAATCGGTGGTGATGGGGTGGGGCACATCGGTTGGGGAAATCGGGGAAAATGCTGCAGCAACAGCCGCTTCTAAATGCAAAACAATTTCAAGCCAGACTAACGACGCACACCGCAATGAACTCATTAAAACTTTCTACCCAGTCTGCAACAAATCGGCATCAAAGCGTCGTGCGCGATGAAAATTCAAAACTGTTAGATTGCTAAGTTCCGCGAATGTCTCAAATAGGAAAAGAAGCCGATGCGAATTCGCTGGCAGCCGCAACTCTGCGTTTAATTAATTTAATGAGCGACGTGAGGCAACCGCAGACACCTCGTGTCAGCCAGCGCTCATAAATGACTTTCTGCCCCTGTTCCTGTGCCATTTTGTGGCCCACAGACGGGGGCGAAACAATAGGTCGAAACAACAAACCGCAGTAGCATAAATAATCGAAACATCAATTTGCATGACTTATTTCGGGTTTTGATTGCTCATTATTGGAGTACAACAAAAAATTATCTAAACCCTAAAGTGATTTTAATGAAATATGTATACATATACAATTATAATAAAAATTTGTTTATTTAACATGTTATATGTTTTATTTATACATTTGTTTTCGACAACTTTATATATAAGCGTTTGTTGTTTACTTTTACCTGCTGGGAAAGGATTTATACTTTTTACGCATTGGTGCTATTACCATACCTCCAGCTGTAGTAAACTAGCTGCGGGACTCGCGTGGCAGGTGAAATGGGAGGTTGGGATGCTGGGAGGCTGGGAGATTGGAAGGCTTCGTGCAAAGCATCAGCTGAACTCGTTAGCGTAAAATCCTGGAAATTTTGTCAATGAACGGCTATCCATGGCCGATCCTGATGGCGGTTGGTGAGCGACTGCAGCTTAGTTAATTATCGGCTCGCAATGGCCCCTCGTTCAAAGTGTATTAATTTATGAGTGCAACACAAAGGCAAGCGCCGCCGTCATTTGCAGCAGCTGAGGACCCAGAGCTCCCCGCTGAATTTGGAAAATGTTTGGCCATTGGGGTGGAATTTAGGAAGTTTACAGTGTGCATTCCCCAAATGAAATCCCCGAACCGCAAATACTTTAAAAGCCCCGGCCAAACAGCTGCCAAAACAAATGAATTAAAGAAACGAAAAGCGAGTAGGATGCCATTGTGCGAGATATATATCATATTGTACTCGTATGCCCTGCATCTCCTTCTGGTTGCCAGTGTGTGTAGGCCAATGGTCGCATAAATCAAAGACGAAGAGCGAAGTCTGCGGCTGGTTCGAAAAAGCCAAAGGGGGAATTGCAGATATGCCGGCAGTGTGCGAACACATATTTGCACTCAAATCGAATTGCATTTGTTTGGGGCATAATTGAATAACAACTGCAAATTGCACAGGGCACAAAGCGGGCTAAAAATGCCGCCATGCCAACCGGAAGTGGAAGGGCCCCTTACATACATACGTCTGAAAATAGGATATATACTTATATGTTCGATATGGGGCGTATGGCCCATAAATAATTTGCCAGCTCTGTGAATTAGTTGCGGCATCAGCAAGATAAATCAATTAACGCGCAACAAACAAAACAATTAATCAAGGTGCAGGTTTTTAGTGCCGGGAATCAGGTCGCTTTGGATCGGAATCGGTGTGGATCAGGATGAAACAGCGAGGTAATTGAAAGGTCATCGATTCAGTGGCGGCCACATGGTGCATGTTCGCACGCGCTTCTGCCAACAATTTGTTAAAATTTAACGCTTTATTTACTGCCCGACTGTCCATCCTGGGTTCCTCAATCATGCACAGAGAGAAATTAGTCTGGAGTTCTAAGAAGAAACTACGCGAATTCTTTAGCCCAACATATTATGGTACAATGCCGTGTTTGAGGTACGCCCTTTCCATGAAATATTTATAAATAATTCCTGATTATTGGGGAGTAAATCTTGAACCTTAACTAGTAAGAATTATGGTACTAAGAAACATATTTAATTAGTTTCCAAACAAATAACAAATATAGAAGTACATCTTTATGGTATCCCAACCGCTTGATCTTCAAGTGATCAGGCATTTTTTTCTGTGCACTCTGTTTTTCACACATCCACCATGTGCTGGCACGTGGAACTGCAAAGGCAACGGACCTGCTCATGCACAATGTATCTGTATCTGCAGTTGTATCTGTGTCCTGGCTGAGCGACAGTTTGACATCTCTAAATAAAGTTTGCACTTGCAAGCTACGTGGGTACAACCAACACATTCCCACACACACAAGCACCCACACTCGCCAGGCAAGCACGCACACTGTTGCAGGGAACATAGACACCCTCTGTGGCACGTTTGACAATTTAATGGTGTTGGGGTTATTTATACAATACGCTCGCTGCAAGTCCTCAAATATTCAGTGACCGGCAGCCAATGACGTGTCGAGCAGTTGGTTAAAGGACCAGTTGTAGGGCTTAACTGGTCATTTTAAATTAGGGTCAAGCAGATGAAACCCATTCGATTTAACCCTTAAAGAGACCTTAAATGTTAGCTCTGCAGTATCCTATCGAGTACAAGTGTGTAGTCTTGTAATGCATAATGCATAGTATAAAAGACATGCGACACGGTGTAAAATGAATGAAAATAAATGTAAGGGAAAGTACCTATTTAAGACGACTTATCAATTGGAGTATATAATCAGTCTTCAGCCATGAGCTCTTAGATAAGATAACTGCTAAGAAACATGAGTCGAAAAGTCAATACTTTCTGTATACGAGTATTTCTGATGTTATACGCAAGCAAAATATTTATATGTCTTTTTAGAGTACTTAAATCGAAATCTGCAAATTCATTTCATTTCAAGGGAAGTTGATTCCAAAATACCAATCATAATAAATTAAAATATCCTACTTTATTGGCTAGATCAGTTGCAGCACGTTAATTAAAGCTCGTTTGGCACTACAGCACCATACACAAATTATCCGAGCAAATGTCTAAGTCAAGTTCCAATTGCATTGCAGTCACTCCCCAAAGGATGTCTATTGACAAGACAGCTTCCGACAGGCGGAGGAATCCAAAGTGCCCCATCATTCTGTGGGTTCCAGGACAGATAAGGATGCGCGCACTCACTGGAGGAGTTCTCGGTTGCAGCTAACCAACGCAGCACTCTTGGCCGTTACAGTTTATGGGCTTTAATTTAATTTCTGTCCGAGTGGGAAGCGCTCTGAATTAACGATCTGTTTGGCCACAGAGAAGCGATTACCGAGGCAGATACGCGGATACTCTGGACGAGTTATAGCCTTTTAAATACCAGTAGCTGTTCTGCAATTAAACATGGAAACAATGCCGGGTATTTCCGAAACATTGTGAACACATGATGAAAACTAAAGAGGCCATGATACGCATACGCAATAAAATGATGATTTTCGGCATTTGATTGGCACTGTGTCGAGTTGGCCAAATAATGATAGTGGCAAGTGGCAAGTGGATAGTGTAGAGTGGCATTTGGATGCGACCCATAAATCAGCAACATGGGAAATTACAAAGCGCAAATGATGTTGACTACGTGGAATGCAAATGAAATGACCTGCATGACATGCAAAGGCGGAATGCAAGGCTGCTAATAAATAAAAACATACGATTTTGGGGCACCGAGAGAGCATTTACATAATTTTGATTATTTTCGACGGATGCTAGCCGTGTCCTTAGCCCGAATAACATTTGCAGTTGGAATTTGGCATTTGCCATTTGGCATATGGCCTGGTTCGGGGCTTGTTTTCGATTGCGGTTCTGGCTGAAACTGTTTGGCATTATGGAAATTTCCGTTTGTCATTTAGGGGCGCGAAGTGTCTACATGCAAATTGAGTTGCAACAAGCAGAAGCCCACTCCATTCGACAGTTGTTTGTTTAGTTTGCATGTGGCAAATGCAATCTTAACAGGCTTCCTGGCTGCCAGTCTACCAGTCTGCCAATACATTAAATTGCAATTTTAATTTGTTTAGCATGCGGCATTGCTGTGCTTGCATCTGCACCACATGGCGTATGCGTTATAATCGCACAAACTGATACATATATGCACTCTACGCCCCTGTCTGCATTTTTAACACTGCCATTCCACCTGCAGCTGTGCCCCAGGCAAACTGCCGGAGATACTTTTGCATTAAAAATTTAAACAACATTGCAGGCAAGCGGCGAGAACAAAAAGTGGAGTTTGGACAATTTTGCCGAAAACAGACATTTTAAGCTGCTCCATTTTGTGCGATTTTCGATTTCGGTTGCCTTTTTCTATTCAAGTGCCTTGGGGCTGAATTAAATATTCTATAAATTGTTATAGTCCCCAGATATATGCAAATTAAATGTCTTTTAATTTGCTCTCGACCAGACGGGTTAATAAAACCCGCCTCCAGTGGAGGCAAGCATAAATTCTGAAATTTTGGTAAGCGGCCAAGCACACGGAACATAACTAAGTATCTATAGGATATATTTGAGTCTGGGCCAACTGAAACGCCAAGAAAATCAGGAAGCGTGAAACCTTCATATTATTACTTGACAGCCGGATAAACGATCAAGTCCTGGCCAAATCGCATACATAGTAGAGTACAGAGACCCCGCGATGAGGCAGAGTCGAGGAATTCGCAACGTCAACTGAAGTGAATATCAACGAACGACCTTCAACATGAAATGCGACGTAAAATAAATTTATCTCAATTATATATAAGCAACTAGATCTATATATCCGTCCGTTCTCTGGCGGAAAATCGGTCGGATTCGCGTTGCGGGGCGAGTAACTTTTAGAACGGCCAGTGAGAGATTCTTTCGGTTTTGCCCGCCAGCTTTACATTCACCTTGGCAGCGCAGTACGAGAAATCCAAAGCAAAATACAAATTTATTTTTGAATATTTTCGGTTAGCAGCGGCGTAAAAAAGAAATGAAAAATGTTTTCTATCCAAAGAGAGCACTCAATAAAGTGAACATCTCATTAGATCGCATTAATACTCATAGACGAAAAATGTGGAATATTTGATTGCTTTTAATAAAGGAGTTTTTTTTAACGTTGCTTTTGAATGTATTGGTAACTTATTACTCTAGTAGCTGTGGACAAAATATTTCCCTAGCCTAATTTACTCTGCAAGTCCTTACTGTATTCAGCAAAAATCCACCTTATAAAGAAATATGTATATTTCCTCCGTCTAATGACGCCACAATCAGACGATGGTCAGCATTTTTATGCAGATTTCTTGTTTAAATATTTACACAATATCGGCGTGCTTTCTCTGCTTGACGAGCAAACATTTAGCGCTGGAAAATGAACTACATTTAAAATATAATAGAACTGGCTTGTTTGATTTATTCGACTAGGTTTTGTGTAAACAAAATGCAGCAAAGTAATAAAATATTTTTATGAAACTCCACATGTCTGGTTTTCCCTGCGGTTTGGTAATTTCCGCTGCAAATGGTTTCATTTCCTCTCCGATTAAAGTGTCTTTGCCAAAGATTCCCCTTAATTGGCTGGCAAACTGGGGAAAGGAAATTGAGAAATCAGCTTATGCGCCATTAGCACATAACTCGGCTGAGACAAACCCAAGTGAGAATTGGCCGGGAAAAAAGGTTGGCCAATCGGTCAGGTTGCCACCTTTGCCACAGGTAGGCAGGTATTTCCGTTTGTTGTTATTTGCCAATTTGGGAAAGACTGCCTGGGAAAACAGCGTGGCAAAACGAGACGTGTAAGCCTTTTTCCTGGCTCCACACCCACACTGCGGATTGAATGGCACTAAATCAGGAGGACTCTGTGGGTGCTTTACCCTGTGTCTCCTCGTGTTACGCGTCCTTTTCGAATTTTTTTCTCGTGTCGCACCGGGTTCTTTTCATTTTTGGAATCGCCCGACGCTCGGCATTTTTCATGCTACGACGATTTTCCCCCATCCCCAACCATTTCCCGTTGGCCAAACTACTTGACACTTCCTTTTTTCCTTCGGAAGTTGGGGCCTTTCGACTTTGCCTTTGTCTTTGGCTGCCTAAACCACTGTAGACACAGTTACCACAGCCCTTCCAACGTTCATCGGGTGTGACATTTATCCTTCACCAACTGCGCTTCGCTTTGGCTTTTATTTGGGCTTAAAGCGGCAGACAAAAAAGTGTATATAGTATATATTTGGCCCTCTTTTGTTTTATGCGTGAAATTTATTGTTTCTGACAATGGAAACGGCGTCGCAAATGTTTCCTGATCACAGTGCGCCTTATCTGGATTCCTTTTTCGGCACGCCCCCACTTTTCCGCTTTTCCAACAGCCATGGCCGTATTTTATTGAAATTCATGTATTTTTAAAAGCCTACTGGCCCCGGGAAGCGGCTCTAAATCGTTTAAGCATTTGTTTCCACCATTCACAGCTTGATTTCGCCAGATACATTTTGCAGTTGCGTTCGGTTTGTTTTTATCTGCGCATAAAAGTTAATGTTTTGCATCAGTATCATGGGCCGAAAATGTTTATTGTTTTGGCCCTTTATTAAAGCGTAGTTAACTGCTGATAACTTCAGTGGCAAAAAAACCGAGAGGAATCGAAAACAGCTGCTAAGCCGTAGATTTCGTTAATTTGATTTGTCTCTTTGCAGTTTGGCTTTGCGGAATAAAACACATTCGAAAGAGTTATCGGCCGAATCTCTGGCAAGGCACATACAATAATTACACTTCGCCATTTGAGACATTTATTGGGGCTATATCTATGGGTAGAATATATACAGATAACCGTTGACAGCGACCCTTATCACTGGTGATACACAACGCGTATACGCAGTGTTCACTCTTAAATTCGAGCCATTATCGGAGTGATAATAATTTTCGCTTGAGCGGCCATTCGTAGACTTACCACCTTCCGGCTCTGAGTCATCTATATAGATCATATTGCTGTGTCTCCTATCGTTGACCCGTTGTGCGGCTGCTGGATTTACTTAAGTCGGTTTGAACTTATTCCTTGACGCTGGCTAATTGGATTGTTAGTTGTTTTGTTGCACAATATTTAATGGCATGTGTAATTATTCATCACTCAACATTTTGCGTGTTAGCTTCACTTCACTTATTGCATGGATTTTGAAATCGTTTGGTTTTGCGCACTTAAAAAATGGCACAAAAGAACGATTCTTATTTTTAGCTGCTTGGCCGCGCACCACGTTGCGTATGCTTGATTTTAGCGCTAGATTCATTCGCCAGCGGCACTATTTCGCTATTGTGTCATCGCGAGCGAGCGTTTTGCCTGAAACTGTTTTGGCCTGGCCCCACATTATTTGATTTGAGCTGTTTTCGCTGCTGTTCTGCTGTTTCTGCCTTTTGCCAATACGGCGTATGTGTGTTCCTTTGTGGTTATAAATGTGCTTTTCGGCTGATAACTGCCGCACTGAGAGAAACGGTCGATCGACTCTCGCGTATACGTGTCTATAAATAAACAAACACAGGCGCAGATATAGGGGCAAACCTCAACTGCATATATACACTCCTATTTGTATTGCTTCGTTTCGTATAAAAATAAATTGCAGAGCAATTTGTGTGCTCCGCTCTTTTTGGCCCGTCGCTCATTTTGCAGCTTGTTTTGTGTACGCGAATGAAATTATTTTCCCTGTTGTCGTTTAGCACATTTTCTACAGTTTTTCGATTTTCTTTTTGGCAACAGAACAACACACATTCGACGTCAGTGTGGGTTTTCTATTTGTCGACCCATCGGTACTATATATTCTTCTATATGGCTGCTTCCTATTCCCAGTTTGTCACTTTTTCGCAACTTGTTGCCGTTTCAAAGCCCTGTGGCTTTGACTTGCTTAGCTGGCCAAATTTTTGACCACATTTGTGTTAAAACGGTCGACAAATAATCTCTTTTTAGCTACTAATTTAATTTAATTCGATTCCTTTAATGATACCATGGTTTTGTCAAGATAACAGCTATTTATTGATAGCTCTTTAAGAGTAGCATACCCCTTTGTTTGTAGAAATCAAAGTGCTTATGAACACTGTTCTTTATCAAAAGTTGAAAGACATTCCGAATTGCTGAGTACAATTCCAAAATTGAAACTGATTACGAATACGTAAACTCGAATCATTTCCATACTTTATGAAATGGAATTATAAACCACTAGCATTCTGATCTCGAAGCATCGCACCCAATAATTTAGTTAGCATTCCATAAGCTAGGCATTCCTCGAACTTGCCAAATCTCTCATTAAACATTCCCAAACCAAGTGCATAAATTCCCAAAATATCTTCAACGAGTGTGAACTATAAATAATGGCGGGGCGCGCAATTATCTAGCCTCGTTATTAAATTACGCCCGTGTATATTTATATAGGTTACCAGTACGTGGGCCCCGTATTCCCCGTAACCGCAGACTACGCCGTATCGCATTGTATCTTATCAAACGGAAGAAAGCCCAAAGACCGGACGGTGGGAAAACGAGGGGTATGCGTCATGCCCACACATGGATTCAAATATAAATAGACGGGGAGAGCACCTACACGGTGGAAAATGTGTCGTCCAAATTGGATTTCATTTTCCACCACGCTGGGTCTCTCAATAATCAAATTATTAAATATTACCCTTTATATTGAAAACTGCTAAATTGCGTTAGATGACAACTTGTGAGTATTTATATGACTACCTTCTAGCACGGTTACATTTCTCTTAAAGGCTATTAAACTAATATGATTTCATATACCTTCCAAATGACTGTTTTTTGCGCTACCTGTCTTTTAAATTGGTCTGCGCATGGAGTGGCCGTTGGGATAACTTAAATCGCTTTAAGAGCGCCTGCCTTATAAACAATAGCCACGGCTAAGCCACAAGCGAGCAAACCGAAGCCTTGGCCATAAAATTACGTATACGCGCAGTTGGCAGCTGCAGTTGCAGCCATAGAACTTCCCACTCAGCCACCTTCCCTCTCCCTGACCCACTCCCCCAGTGGCATCCACACACTGGCCATTGCCACTCCACTCCCGCCGATTCGGTCACTCGCCTTCGCCGGCAGCAGAGGCAGAGGCAAAGGCAAAGGCAAATAAACAAAACGCCTGCCAGGTCGAGCCACTTGATGCGAACGTGCCCAGACAACGGCGTGTGGTTGCGAAACGTGTTCTCGCAACTCCTCCAATCCCAATCCCAATTCCTGGCCCAATCCCAAGCCCAGTCCATACCCATTGACCATGGCTGGTTGCAGGGCTTTAAAGTTTTGGGCAGAGACCAAGGCAAACAGGCTGGCCGCCGAACTAAGCTGCGTTTTGATTTGCACACGGCCAGGTGACCAAGGGCTGTTGGCCAAAAATTGGTTTGGGCCCCAATCTCTCCGGGCTTTCACGTCACGGGCTTCCGCCTTTGGCTGCGCTTTGAATAATGCAAATCCCTTAAATGCGCTAAACGCAGCTGCCGGTAGCTTTTCTCGATTCTTTCGCTCCAATCGAAAATTGCGATGGCGGCACGTTTTGTTTTCATTCTGCTCTACTTTTGAGTTGAGTCACTATGTTTTTCAGTCAAAAAGTTGTAATACAAATTAAATGCCTCCACAGTCCACAATATTATTTGGTTTTATTATTTGCTAAACATACATTTAAAGTATTATAAACAATACGCTGATTTACATATGTATGTTGCACAGAAAAGCAGTCTCAATATTTATTTAATTGTAATTTATATTTTAAAAATGCGCTTACATCGCATACATTTATTTTTAGAATTTTCAAATAAATAAAATAAACAATTTGCCCCGTCTTTGCTGACTTTAATATTGATTTTCGCCTTAAATGCCTTAAAGAATATTTTTTATTATATTCTAATCTGTGCCAACAGAGGAAGGCAAGACCTCCCAGCATTAGAGCAAACTTTTCACTACAATTTGGGTGATTTGTTTTTGTTTCGCTTGTCGTGTCATTGCAGTTTATTTTGTTCCGTTTTGTTTTGGTGTTAGAGACTGGTTTTGTTTCCGATTTCCCACTTTTCCGACCAGCTACCAGGTGAAAAGGCCGCCAATATTGCGGAACGATGTTTTCACACCTCCACAACTTCTGTTGCTTGTTTGGGGTGCACAGTTTTTAGATGTCCCGACGAAGATATGTGTGTATTTTTTGCACGTTTTCCCATTTCGCACTACCATTTTTATTTCGCCGGACACTTTTCGCGTACAAATGTTTACATTTCAACACAAATTCCTCTTTCGTGTGATATTTTGGAGGATTAACAAATTTCAGGCACTCGAAACAACTCGTCTTCGCTTTCGCTCATTGCAGGCGCAACTGTTTTGGAATTCTCGAAAATATTTTTCAATTTCAGTCCAGTTTGGGTGGAAATTTTTGGCTCTCGACGAAGCTATTTTCGTGCTCCTTCTGGTTGCCGCTTGTTTCGAAATCTGTTTTCCCCGACTTCCGTCGAGTTTTCCGCGGCGCAACATGAAGTCAATGTGTTTACCTCGCTAAACTTCTTTGCGTGCTAATAATAAACCAGCAAACAACAAACAGCAACAACCAAATCGGACTTCAGCAACTGCAACCACGCAGCATTGGTCCATTAGCCCCGTTTTTCATTTTCCATTTTCAATTTTCCGAACGTGGGAGGTGCGTGTGGGGTATTATTCCAGAGCAATACGTGAGGAGAAGCAGGCTTCAAACATTTTGAAGTAGCTTCTCATGTGGAATAGAAATTACAATAGAAAAATTGTAAACTAGTAATTCTAGCTCGCATTAAAACTAATGAAGTTCAAGTTATATTTCGTGTGGTTATGAAAAAGGGGTTTTATACTCGTATATGGGTCTGGTGTTATCAATAAAAGATTGAATTACTGATAATTTGATTTTATCTTACTCGACTGACAGGAAAGCCTGTTCAATGATAACATTTTATGAGGTCTACACATGCGAATGCTCAGTACTAGAATGATATAAATACGAAATGATTGAAAAGAGCATGTTATTTAAAAAAATAAACCTAAAAATCAGCTAATGTCTCTTGAACTGCACAAAGTCCTTTTGGTTCTATCAATCGCCAATTCGGTGGGTGTATTAAAAAGCCTTCCATTTTCTTCTCTTAAGAACTTTTCATTTAGGCACTGGTTCGGGCTGCGCTGGAAGTTCGGATAGAATCAGTTACGAAAATTTCTGGAGACAATGAAACACTTTTTGAATTTAATTTCCGATTGATTGGCCGGCAACGCCTATTGAATGGAACCATAAACCTACACGTCGATTTGGATAACGAATACGATTTGTCAAACGAAGTATTATCACTCAGAAATGGAGAGTGGGAGTCCACGAATGTGGGCGTGAATTTCAAAACCTGCAAGTACATGTCGCTAATTTATGACAGGTACTTTGCGGTTTCATTCAAGGACTCAAATATTCCAAAAAGTACTGAAGCCTGCCCAATCAAAAAAGGTGAATATTATGCAAGAAATGTGGAGGTATTCGCCGACAATTGGGTCCAATATACCAAATTGGGCTTAGTCCGGTCGATTTTGGTTGTTAAAAAGGATAACGTGGTATATGGGGGCATAGACGTTGTGCTGGTTTTGAGTCAGAAGATCATGTAATCAGATTATTAAGGTGATAGGTGGCAAAAGGAATGGAAGAGGCAAGTTAAATACTATGTGTATTTCGATCGGATCTCCTTTGAGCGGAAGATAAAACTGATTAAAGAATGCCATTATCTTAAATGGCTGATGTGTTGTGTTAGCTCCATATCTTGTGTATCGTACTGATGCTGGCATAACGCGTAACACAGAAACGTTTTAAAGAGATTCGCAAAGGCTTGTCATTGAATTATGATTTCGTGTATTAAATTCTGCTTTCCGATTCCTCGACATCTGCCTTGCGGTTTGCACTCCGCCCACTAGCTGACCAAAATAAAATCAGCCATCGCTGAAATCAATTTGCTGGTCTTTCTGCGTGGCTCTCAAGATCCAGCTTTTCCGTTTTCAGCTGCCTCGATCGCACATACTTTCTGGGTCATTAATGGAAAATACGCAAAGCATGCGGACGAATGGCTAAATAAATTATTTAATTCGAAGCTGGTGCGATGGTGGCGCGCCCGAATTTTCCGCTATGTGGATGCCACATAGTGCTTTGTTTCGACTCTAAGGTCGTCGGCGTGTCGTTGACTGTTCTTCTGGCGCCGCTGCTTATGACATCTCCCATCAGAGCTTTATTTCGGGGGATATATACGCTTGGATATGTGCGGCCATTAAAAATAAACGGCATTTGGCCTTTGCACGGCTCGTTGACAGCCGGAGATCAATGCTGGGGGAATCTTGTGAGCCAGACAGACCTTGCTGCTTGAACTTGTGACAAAGTGGAGCAATGACTCGGATTCTCTTGCATTTTACCACTTGTGCCTGGCATGCAAAGACATATAGTATGCGAGTCACTGAGCACTCTGCCGTCTTGTGGACTTCGTGGACTTCCGGCGAGACTTGTTTACATCTAACGCCCGGCCACGTAAACAAATGCACAGGTGAGCGGTATTTTTAGGCCCGATTCGGCCTATTTCGATCCGATCGAAACGGATAGAATTGGATTGGTGGCGTCAGTGATGCGGCACTTCATCTGCTTGATTTGCGTTCGCTTGTAAATACATTTAATTGGCACTTTTGCCAGCCGCCTGGCAGCTGAGTGCCTCGTTTATTATAAAAGAAACATGTACATTTATTTCTGGCGTTTCGAAATGTCAAAGGAAATGGGTGGTCTGGGGTCTGCGGACGGTCCGGAGATGGAGAAGTTTTGTGGCTAACCGCAAAACAATTAATTTTGATTGCCTTCTAAGCCCTTCGAGGGAGGAACGGAGCTACGTGCGTTCCACACCCGACTTTCTAATCCTTTCAAGCAAGTTTTGTATCTCGGCACGTACGCTGCGCCACGCCCACTTTTCACTCCGGAAAATACCAGCTCCCACTCCGATTTCCAGCAGGTATTCCCGGACTCAGCTGAACTGTCATGAATTGCAGGGAATTTATTTTACCGCAAGGACTGCTTTTTGATCCTGCTCGTGGAACCGTTTGGGGATTTGTTTTGGCCAACAATGGGGCCAGGCCAAGAAGTTCGTTTATTTGCCTTCGATTTAACTTAAAGTCTCATTTCATTGATGAAAATTTCGCACTGTTTAAAAGGGAAGTGCCTCAGCACATTGGCATGCGAAAATAAATATTTAAAGAATGCCACTTCCACTTGATGGCGTCATCTCAGTGAGCTGGGCGAACATTTTCAAGAGAACAAGTCGAGAAGAATAAATCGCAAAAGTAGGGAACTCGAAAATCGAATGCAGCGCCCGAAAGTTGGCCATGAAAAATGATTAAGTGGGAAACAGGAAATACGGGGAATGTGAAATGCAAGCATATGTGGCATATTTGCCATATTTGGCTGAAAGCCCATGCCAAAGGCAGAATATTTTTTAAGTTCATGAAAGCAATAAAGCGAATAAAACTGCAGCTAACTGAGTTATGCACTTATTTTTTGCAGTTTCCTGCAATCTGTTTGCCACTCGGATTTAAGAATAATTTTCCAGATCACTTAAGGGCTCTTAAGCACTCCGCATCGAACTGATGCCGCATTATTATGCGAGCTTGCAGCTTGAAATAATATAACCGACATGCAATTTAGGGCGAGTGCAGCAACGCAACAGCCATAAATTTAATGCAAGACAAACAATATGACGTCTGGAGGGGGCGTGGCAGGTTGGCGCCATGGGAAAAAATCTCATCAACGAGCTGCAGCAAAACGAGGAGAAATATTGAATGCAATTTTATTTGCCACACACTGTGTGTGCAGCGCGGCAGCAAAGCAGCAAACCGTTTGGCGAACTGCCGGGTGAATTATAGAAATGCATCATATTATTCCGCAGTTCCTGCTCCTGCTCCTGCTCTAGCTCCTTGTCCAGGATCGCCTCCTGCAGGATAACCTGCTCCAGAGTAACCTGCTGCGAAATGTGTGAGGGCGTGCGTGTAACTATGCTACTTACTGTCTGTTTGCTTCTGGGACTGCCACCGCCAGACGCACTCAGATCCACTGGAAAGTATTAGGGAAAGCTTTACGTCTCTAGGCGTTTCAGAAAAATATGGGAAAGACGAGTATGTTTACTGCTTTATTTTACGAATTTTGAGTTGCTGTTGAACTGGGTTCTTTACTTCCAATTTGCAGATCTAGATAGCAAGCAAACTATTAACTTATTAGGTCTTAGTACTTGTATTATTTACTACAACAATTAAATTATATTTTATATATACATATGTTATATTTCAGAAGACATTTATTGGTTATTTCTTATTATTTATTTATTTTCTGGGTGATTTTATCAAATTTCCGAGTGTATTACTAAAAGCCACGTGGCCAAAACAAGCAGATATAGGGAGCAGAAAAAAGGCACGGGAAGTGCCATATATAGCGCAACGCGGCCAAAAAACCAGGAGAATGGAGTGGGGCGCGACTTAAAGGGTGCTTTTGCTTCGAACTTCTGCTTCGAACTGGAGCTCTTAGCCCACCGCATGCAGCTTGATAAAAGACGCAGTCATGGTAACCCACCTGCCACTAAATGAGTTACGTGTGGGCATGTGTGTGGGTGCCTGCTGCTCCTCTTGCTCCTCTTGCTCCTCCTGCTCCTGATCCACTCTTTTCCGCCTGAAAACCTCATCTGGTGTTTGTTTGTTTGTTTGGCTTCGCCTGTTTACGTGCAGTCATGCGAAGCTCCGGCCCAAACCTCGACTTTTCAGCTGATGCTGGGATCTGCTTCAATTGTTGTCTGTCGCCAAAGGATTCCTTTCCTCTCCAGCACACACCCACCCACCCACTGCCCCATCTCATCAAAATCCATTTTAAGATTTTTGATTTAATTCCGCCTTTGTTTGGCAAGTCGGTTACTGCTCTTGCCTTGTGTATCTAGAGTTTAGATTTGCCCGGGCAAATTTGTGTATGCCCGTCAAAAGGCTGACTCTGCCGCAGACATATGAACATGTGAAGGACCCTCCTGGACTGTCTAGCAGTTCCTTGTATCACAATTGAAGTGGAGGAGTCAGTGCAACCCGGGCCCCTTTCCAGGCTGTCCAGTGAAATGCCTCGGGTGCAAGTCGAAAATTAAATAAACTATTAAAATAACAAAGTCATGGGCTCTTAAAGTTTGATAGAGACGAGTTTAATGGGTATCCAAATGGCAAAAAATCTGTACAAGTGTAAAATAAATAATTTGAATGTGACCACTTACAAGGACTATGTTGGGCTACGAACAAATAATTGCAATACAAACCACTTTTAGCACAGAAACAAATTAAGCAAAACTGTAGTTGACTTCAGATTTATAGCAAGTATAAAAAGTAGGAGGAGGCCTAGATTTGTATACAAGATGGTCTACACCGGACTTGGAGCTATTGAAATATATTGAAAACGGAAGGTAACCAATGTCAATCGAATTGCAGGCAGAACTGGAATTTTCCAAATCAAATTAGGAACGCTGCATTGGGCAGCACGAAAATATCCGCAAATGCAGAGCAGTTTGTGGCCAGAAAAGCGCCCAAAGAGCAAGTGGCAAACAATAGCTGTCGCAGCACAAATCAAATCATGGCAAATTAGTTGTAATTCAATTGCCGACAGTCGCCGTCTGGATCGTGGCCTCCAGCCCCATCCCCATCCCCATCCCCTCCATATGTTTGGGTCCTAATCCCCTTAGGGAACTTGGCGAAAACTTGTTGATACCGTTTCAGCCCTCGACCCACGCAATTCATAACACCACAAACGTATATATATAAATTCATATACATATACATGTATATGGATAAATGTTCGAGCGATACTCGCACGGACAACCTCCAGGCGTATCCATACGATGGGTGACAAATATTTGACGTTTTAGTCTAATTAAATTAGCCACATCGCCGCTCGGCCCTCGGGAAAGGTATAAATTTCTGCGCGCTAGTAGCAGCGTGTAAATTTCGCAGGTGGCACACGTTCGCGGTGCGTCGCGGGTTGTCTCTCGGCGGGTTTTCGCCTTCAAAAGGGCTGGAATATAAAATAAAACATACATAAACTACGACGCATTGTACAGGAATAAGTTCGGTGACCAAACGCATTGTTATAAAGTATATGCCAGCATACAATTCATATTCCCAGTCCTCACCTAAGCCGGTCACATGAAATTCCAACGTCCATTGTGCGAGCGAGTCGAACAATTGCACACGTTTTTATGTGCCGGAATGCAAGAAGTACGTATCCGTCCGTACGCTTGGTTATAAGTGGCTTAAGTGCAGTCCGTGAGCCAACTGAATTACGTGGCTATATCCTTCATTCATTGTGCTCCTGGTTGCTCCTAGTTTCGCCTAGCTGCTCCGTTGATTGTCAAATTGTGGTTGTGTGTGCCGAGCTTGTGGACTGAGACTGCTGGAGTTTCGATTCAACTTGCTGCCATCGCGATAAGCTCTCCGTTTTTATGAACTCTGTAAAAACTCCAAATTTGTTCCAGTTTAAATGAACTTCAGTGCTCTTGCGACAAAGTTATGATACTTCGATCGGCTGCAGGGAAAATTAACACGTCTCGGGTACAGAGGGAGAAATTAGAATATACCAGTTTTATGTCGTAGGCTAATACCATATGCTATAATCCTAGTTATTATAGATTCAGGTACATATACAATCCCATTTCGATGGCCAGTCGCCATCCTACAAGTTTCGCACCATGCACCTGCTGCAGGTGAACAGCTATGAATCCATTAATAAACGCTTTCCATGAAGTGACGGATAAAACCGAATTTATTGCGACATTTTTATGTCCGTCCGCCTTTTCGCCTGTCCTCCGCACTTATATTTCTATTAAGTTAATTAAACAATGCACCATCGGGGCCTCTGTGGCAGTCAGAACCACCTTTTGTCGGTTCAGGAAGTGTTTTTTATGGAACAACCGCCATGATGGGTCCGAGTTTTTTCTTGCCGCGTATGCAAGCACTTGCATTTTTTATGACCAGCCCAAACACTTTTAAATGCATCTGCAGCATCCGCATTCATATCCGCATCCATGTCCGCGTCCGCGTCCGCAGGAGCATAAAGCCAGTCTAAAGCGAAAGCATGTAGGCGGAATGCATTTTTTCTGTGCGGATTACCAATTGGTGGCCCTCGCCGAAAAAACTCCTTAAATATTCATTTTGGCATTGTTCACACATGCGGAGGAAGGCAGCGGAAAAGAAAATTATTTTCATCGGGTGTGCAAAAATATTGGAAAACAAAGAAATTATTTTTAATGGGAAGCCGCTTGGCGGCGGTGATGTAAGCAATCCACTGAGAGCCACAACAACTAATACAAACTGCATATCGTGGCTAATGAGATGAGTGCAATGAAAATATAAATCAAAACACAAAAGCGATTGAACAATTGGTCATAGGAATAAGAAGTGCAAGAAATGCTCGCGAATGCGGTATTCAGTGTATTCAGTGTGGCCTTTGAAATTGGCCAGAAAAGTCGGGAAACAGTGAAGCAGCACAGTGTCTAATCAACTCACTAAATTGGCAAAACTTAAATCTTGCCCATGCAGATGGCACTTAAAAAGGGCTTAGCCAGCCTGGCCAGCTCGGTCAGCGACGGAAATAAAAAGAAAAACATTATAAACAGCTTAAATAGAAACTTTTTGCACGCCGGAAACCAGAAACCATAAACCAAGTCAGAAACCCGCAGACACACAAACACACAGATTCACGTGCACATGCACACCCAGTTGGACATACAATATAACTATGAGTATAAAAGCAAAATCAACTTGAAAGTTGCATGTGGCCCGGCTTAGTATTGGACTTTTTGGCTTAGCCAATGTGTATATAAATACTATATATATGCCATATATGTAAATATCGTTCAGTTTTCAATGCAAGTGTGCTAAGCCCTGCGACATGAAGCCGGATTTTGAACTCTGAACCCTGGACTTGGTAAACCTGTTATGTGAAGTGCACTAACTCTAGAATGGGTCGCAAAAAGAAGCTGCCGACGGGCGTAAGTAGAAACCCACCTAGGATCTGATCCCGATCCAGATCCAGAAAGTAGCACCTCTTAAAGCCGCCAGTATTAGCTAAACGCCGCTTACCTTAAACGCCTCCAATGCCATTTAGATGGAAGCCAGACAATCAGCCCAGCATCCTCCACTTTGCACTTAATTTCTTGTATGTTTATTTTTTATTTATTCGCATTTCCGCATACACGATTCCCCGCCGCATCGGCATGTACGTATGTGCTCCTGCTCACCTGTCTGTTTAAAATATGCCAGGTATCGTCTGGCGGCAACCACGCCTCCGCCGCCCCCAAATCGGTGGGCGGGTTCTGTGTGCCGCTGGGATTACCACAACCTCTGCTGCTCGAGGAGAAGAAGTTCCTGCTGGCTGTGGAGCGAGGCGATATGCCGAATGTGCGCAGGTGAGTAGCGCTTTTCACGCCTCCGATGCCCATCAGGTGGGCGGGGCGGGGGTAAGGTTGTTCAGTATGGAATCTTCGGCGGGAGGGATGCACTGCAGGAAACTTTTACCACAATCAGGTGCTCGAAAAGCATTAGTCAATGCCCAGGATAATCTAATGAATATTTTCAATCGCCTTGCAGCCTAAAACCGAATTGGTTTTGATATACTTAAACTTAAGTTAAGGCAAATAGTTAAACGTGCTACCAGATTTATCCGAGTGTAGGGAGTTCGAATAAAAAGCCCCACATGTTTAGCGGGGTATCCCCAGCTCCATTGGAGGCTTCGCCCAGGGAAGCACAGGTGTTGACTGGGCTCGGTCGCGGTCTCACAGGTACCATAAATTCCATCGGGAGGTAGCCTCCTTGCGTTGTTTGGATGCGACGCTGGTGGTGGATTCCTTTATTCCATTATTTGCACACTCGTCCGCCGCGGGCCTCAAAATGGTTACCTAACTGGTATCCTGGCAGCCACTTAATAAGCAATATGAGGACTTCGACCCAGATACTTTACGCTCGTTTACGGCTCTGCTTTAATAAATGTGCGATTAATTCCGTTTGCTGGCAATGAATACGAGATAAGCCAAATTATCCAAATACTTTTCGGCTGTCACTTAAAGCAGTTAAGAGCTCACTCACATTCCCTCATATTCAATTCCATAAGCGAATCTTATTGCAAAGAAACTTTTAATATCAAATTATTCAATTTAATAATTCATGTTCCTTTTGCATTGAGGATATCTTTGGTTTCCTTACCTGCAAGCATGTTGGCACCAAACAGGAAGACTACTTTTTGTTGACATGCTAGAATGACATTTATGAACAATTCTTTATTGTTTTCATGGGGTTGGCAATACGGTAACAACAAGCAAATGGGTGGTGTCCTGGGTTCCAGTTTCTCATGTGATTCCCAGTTGGGTTTGGAGGCATGCATGGTGCAGCTACAAGCTCGCATCTTAAGTGGAATGTGGGGATGGTGCCGAAACCAGACCTAGTAATGGATCCTACATGGATATAATAATATTGACAATGCGATATGGATGGAAATGGAAATGTGACGGCAATGGCGGTACTGGGGACGTTTTGGGGACATTTAAAAGTTGATAAAGCGGTACGGGTTGAAGCTTTTCATCTCGTCCAGGGTGTAGCGGTAGCGGATGCCCTTTGAAGGCTCCTCCTCGGAGCCATTCGAGTCGTCCTCCTCCTCGCGGATCTCGTGGACCCGCTCCACCCGGATGCCCTTCATCTGGCAGGCACGGCGGTACAGCTGCTCCTCGCGGTCCATGTAAAACTGGCACGATGTGATGCTGTGATGCGGAATGGGCGACGGAGGGGTCATGGGACTACTTCCAAATGGAACACCTCCTGCCCCATACGCCGCCGGGGCAAACCAGTTGTTGGCCAGCCCGCCTCCGGCCACCAGCTTCACAGTTTGGGTCTCTACAAGATTTAAGGTTGCATACTATACATGCACGAAACTCCAGGGGACACCCCTGTTGGCTCACCCTTGTTCTTTTGGGCCATTTTGATGACCAAGCTTTGACCCTCGGCGGCTTCCATTGGGTATTGAGTTTTTGAATCGTTGGGGCTTACGAATAATTTAATCGCCTAATATTGGGTGTAGTGTGTAGTCACTGTAATCGCGTCTTGGAAGCGGAGTGCGTTTCTTCTTTGAATTTAGTACAACAATTTATGTTGACGAACGTTCGTAAAATCAAAGATTTCTGCCCTTAATGACTGGCAGATGAAAACCAGTTTTGACACTTCACCTCCAGGGTAACCAGATTTCGATTAACTGCCAGCCAGTGCACCGCAGTGTTGGAAAAAGTACATAACTTGATTTAAGACTTTTCCACCTTGCGCTCTCCCTTCTTTGCCAGCTGCTAAACAGAAGCGATATGAGTCCCTTTTCTGGCGCCCAATTGATTGGGAAAGTTTTTTGAAGGCCGCGGCCGCGATGTAATTAGAAACTTGGACTCCAACTTTTGACTTGACATCGGGAATCGGTGGGGCAAACTCTGTGCGAAGGCGAAGAAAAGAAAAGTTATTGCGAACCTTTCAGTGGGCCCCTAGCCCCAATTAGCAGCAATACCACCCCCTTTATTAAGTAAATTCGAATAATTGCAGGATCCTGCAGAAGGCGCTGCGCCACCAGCACATCAACATCAACTGCATGGACCCCTTGGGCCGCCGGGCGCTCACCCTGGCGATAGACAACGAGAACCTGGAGATGGTCGAGTTGCTCGTCGTCATGGGGGTGGAGACCAAGGACGCCCTGCTGCACGCCATCAATGCGGAGTTCGTGGAGGCTGTGGAGCTCCTGCTCGAGCACGAGGAGCTTATCTATAAGGAGGGCGAGCCCTACGTAAGTCACTGCATAGACAGTTGGAGGAATCGACTGCAAAGACATAAAATAAATTTATATCGACCCGCAATCCTGAAAATAATTTTTAGTAAAAGCAAGCCAAAGTAGATTTGATAAATGATTAAAAACAATTAGATAACACTTACCTATTTACCTATTCGAAGGCTTCGATTTTAGGTCCTTCTCATAGGTCAGGGCCCTTTCTCCCAGTGTATCCCTTGTTTTGTCTGCTGTGCTCAGCTAATTTGCGGCCCACATTATCGTCCGTAGGCGTTAAGGCCCTGTAAGTTGAAGCTAACACGATTTTAATCAGTTTCCGTGCGAGGAGCGTGGGCCATTGGGGAGGGTGGTATGTTTGTAGCGACCGGAGCGTCCCACCCATCGGGATCATCTTCGCCATTGGGCACGTACTCGCAGGATCTCGACTCTCGAGTGATTGGGAGTGTGCGATAAGCGGCCAACGACCAAGAACCCCACATCCGCCGACATCCGCCCACTTCTTCAGAAAATCCAGTACACTCAGGACCTCCTCGGCATACGGAGTACAGAGGACGGGATACGGCTCCCGCTTATTGCAAATAAAGTCGTCTGGGCTCCGTCGGCCTCATATTTATGCACACAGGCACGCTTCATTAGGCAGCCACTGGGCGCTGTTGGAGCGTGAAAATTACTATTGTAGCGCATATGCAATAAAACGTTTAACAGGCTTAATAGCATCCACAGAACGATGAAGACAGCGCTCTTCGAGTGGGCCATTGAGCAGTTCTTGGAATAACTTTAGGCCATTTCGGAGAAGTAGCCACCGAGGTTGACAAAATGTAGTTTGGTCATGTGAGCCAGTATACTCGTATGTAACTATTGGTTTTACATTCACCGCAAATTTTTTTAAATACATGTTACGTGTATTCCTACACGTAATTCCTGATTGTTTCGCTCAGTTGTAAGAAATAATGTATTATTAAAGTTACGTGATATCAAGTCGCTTACTGAATAATATATTTGCTAGTTATTTCACTTAATTATAGGTATTTTACCAGGCGTTTTTAGGTCTATGTATTGCACTATTTTATTTTTAAATGTAGTTATGTGTTTCTTTCAATAGAGTTGGCAAAAAGTTGACATAAATACTGCCATGTTTGCGCCGGATATCACACCTTTGATGCTGGCCGCCCACAAGAACAACTTTGAGATACTTCGCATTCTGTTGGATCGCGGAGCAGCGGTGCCAGTGCCACATGATATACGGTGAGCTCTTTTACCTTACATGAGTATAATCCCATTATCAATCTCGGATTTCATAGTTGCGGTTGTGACGAATGCGTCCGCCTGACTGCGGAGGACTCCTTGAGACACTCCCTCTCCCGGGTGAACATCTACCGCGCGCTGTGCAGTCCCTCGCTGATCTGCTTGACCTCCAACGACCCCATATTCACCGCCTTCCAGTTGTCCTGGGAACTGAGGAACCTTGCCCTCACCGAGCAGGAGTGCAAGTCGGAGTACATGGACCTGCGCAGGCAGTGCCAGAAGTTCGCCGTGGATCTGCTGGATCAGACGCGCACCTCCAACGAGCTGGCCATCATCCTGAACTACGATCCGCAGATGTCGAGCTATGAGCCCGGCGACCGGATGAGCTTGACCCGCCTGGTGCAGGCCATTTCCTACAAGCAAAAAAAGGTATTTCCGGGCTGTGTCTCCGGCATGGCTCTGCTAAATTCTGCTAAAATTCTTCATTCCCCGTGACAGTTCGTTGCGCACTCGAATATTCAGCAATTACTGTCCTCGATTTGGTATGACGGCCTCCCCGGATTCCGGCGCAAGAGCATTGTGGACAAAGTCATCTGCATCGGCCAGGTGGCCGTGCTCTTCCCGCTCTACTGCCTCATCTACATGTGCGCCCCGAATTGCCGGACGGGCCAGTTGATGCGCAAGCCCTTTATGAAATTCCTGATCCATGCCTCCTCCTATTTGTTCTTCCTGTGTGAGTATGTCAAGTGCGGTCGGTGCACGAAGCAAACAACATGAGCTCCATTTGAGGGGGAGCTTGCAATGGACAGGTGGGAATCCCTCTGTGGGATTGATGCATTTAGTGCAAACTTTTTCTTTCGTAAAATCTCCTATTTGCTAATGAAGTTTACTAAAAAGCTTATTTAGGTACTCGTCTGAATTGGCCATGTTTTCTGAAAATAGCACCATTAAATATACTTCGAAAACTAAGTTTCAACAGTTCAAGTAGAATCAGCACAATAATTTAATCTCATAAAAACTATTAGCATATTACCAAGAACAGAGTTAAAAATGGAAGAGCATGGGATTAACTATCCTTATATTATATTTTTAAATGCATCATATCAGTTCAAATCGTTGGCATTCGTCAAACGCGATGGTTTAAAGTGCAGGGTATAAAAAATAACATTACCTCGAGGAGGTGTCTTCCTTTCGATTAAGAGCTCCTTCTCCGCCAGCTCCCCTTATGATAACACACCAAGCTGCTGACTTATTTTTGTTTGCCTTGCAGTCATCTTGATTCTGGTATCACAGCGGGCGGACGATGACTTTGTGCGTATCTTCGGCACGGCGAGGATGAAGAAGGAACTGGCGGAGCAGGAGCTGCGTCAGCGGGGCCAGACACCCAGCAAACTGGAGCTCCTCGTGGTGCTGTACGTGATTGGGTTTGTCTGGGAGGAGGTGCAGGAGATATTTGCGGTGGGCATGAAGAATTATTTGCGCAACATGTGGAACTTCATCGACTTTCTGCGCAACAGTCTCTACGTCAGTGTGATGTGTTTGAGGTGAGTCTAAAAGGGGCCCTTGTGAAATCCTTTTCATAATCCCTTTACAAATCGACTCCAGAGCCTTTGCCTACATCCAGCAGGCTACAGAAATCGCCAGAGATCCGCAAATGGCCTACATACCCCGCGAGAAATGGCACGATTTTGACCCACAACTAATAGCGGAGGGACTTTTTGCGGCGGCCAATGTCTTCTCGGCCTTGAAGCTGGTGCATCTGTTCAGCATCAATCCGCACCTGGGTCCGCTGCAGATCTCCCTTGGTCGCATGGTCATCGACATAGTGAAGTTCTTCTTCATCTACACCCTGGTGCTGTTCGCCTTCGCCTGCGGACTCAACCAACTGCTCTGGTACTTCGCCGCCCTGGAGAAGAGCAAGTGCTATGTTCTGCCGGGTGGGGAGGCGGATTGGGGCTCCCACGGCGACTCCTGCATGAAATGGCGCCGGTTTGGCAAGTAAGTCCAGTCAGCAGGCCAATTTGGCTCCGGTCAGTTGGTGCCCACTCATTGCGCTAATTCAATGTCCCCACCTCCGTTACCTCCGCAGCCTCTTTGAGTCCTCGCAGTCACTTTTTTGGGCCAGCTTTGGGATGGTCGGGCTGGACGACTTCGAGCTCAGTGGCATCAAGTCGTATACGCGATTCTGGGGACTGCTCATGTTTGGCTCGTACAGCGTCATCAACGTGATTGTTCTGCTGAATCTGCTTATCGCCATGATGTCCAATTCGTATGCCATGATTGATGTGAGTTCGGGCCGGGCCCCACCTGCAGCTCCTATGTAAGGGGTATTCAACTCTTTTGTTGTTTCCAGGAGCACTCGGACACCGAGTGGAAGTTCGCCCGAACCAAGTTGTGGATGAGCTACTTCGAGGACAGTGCCACCCTGCCGCCACCCTTCAATGTCCTGCCCTCCGTCAAGTGGGTCATCAGGATTTTCCGCAAGTCCAGCAAGACCATCGATCGACAGCGCTCCAAGGTAAGAGCCTGAAGATTTGAAAACCCCCTTGAACTGAATAAGTGAAGCTTGTTGAGTATTTTGGTGATACAGTTAGTATCTTAGTACCTTTTAAGAATATGAAATCCTCTAGTGGCATACCTAATGTTTTGCTACAAGAACTGATTCGAAACCGCTTTCATTCCAGCAGAAGCGAAAGGAACAGGAGCAGTTCAGCGAGTACGATAATATAATGCGCTCCCTGGTTTGGCGATATGTAGCTGCCATGCATCGCAAGTTCGAGGATAATCCCGTCTCGGAGGACGATATCAACGAGGTGAAAAGCGAGATCAACACGATGCGGTACGAAATGCTCGAGATATTCGAGAACAGCGGAATGGATGTTTCCTCGGCCAACAAAAAGGAGCGACGTAAGCGAACGTCCTTTCATACATCCAGTGCCAAGGAGTACCATGTCTAGTATCCTTTCAGAAACACGACCTCGGCGCATAAAAGTGTGGGAACGGCGCTTGATGAAGGGCTTCCAGGTGGCACCAGTGCAAAATGGCTGTGAACCCGATGCCTTCGGGAATGTAAACGGGCAGGGAGATATGCGGGAGATCAAGGTGGAGTCCATACCCTCGAAGCCAGCCAAAGAAACCGCCAAGGAGCGGTTCCAGCGAGTGGCCCGCACCGTGCTCCTTCAGTCCACTGCTCACAAGTGGAACGTGGTGCTGCGTGCTGCCAAGGATTCTCAAATAGGGCGCTGCACCAAAAACGAGCGAAAGAGCCTCCAGAATCTGAGCAGAGCCATCGAAGAGGCCAAGAGGTGGGGGAGCTAGCCATTGTAAAATCCCCTTATTAATGTTCCTTCCCTTCCCAGGCTCATAATGCTCAATCCAGGTTGTCCCTCCGGTCGGGAGTCACCGATTCGCATCGAGTTCGAGGATGAGAAGACGAGCACTTTGCTGGAGCTGCTCAACCAAATCAGTGCTGAGATCAGCGATGGTGAAAAATCAAAAATTAAGGCCGCTTGGCGGCCACCACTCAGAACCGTACCTGCCCGGGCAATGGCCGCCAATAATGTCAGGTCTCTCACAGCTCCCGAGCTGAAGATCAGCAGGAAATCCTCTCCAGCTCCCACTCCGAGTCCCACTCCAGGAGTCTCCCACACTGCTCTTTCCCAGTTTAGAAATCGAGAGCTTCCGTTGTGTCCCAGCAAACTGATAGCGAACTCAGCGCCTGCTGCTTCCACAGCTCCTCCCAAGAAATCAGCTCCCTCAGCCCCAGCTGATGCTCCACCACCCACCTATAAGCCCACCGCCCACGCCCCCTTCTCCGTGGAGGGTCGCAACCGGGGAAACACTCGTACCTCAGATGGAGTGCGTCCCGATAATTCGAACTTCGACATCCACGTGGTCGATCTGGACGAGAAGGGCGGGCACTTGGGCAGGGATAATGCTTCCGATATTAGCTCCATTGCCAGCACGAGTCCCAAGGGGACAAAGCATCGACTACCGAACTAAATGTGATTGTGGCATGGACACGGGTGATAAATCTACATGGGTCCACTAGATGCCTTCCATATAGCTATATACGTGTATCTATCCATAAAGAAGGAATAAAGTTATTTAGGCAAATTAAGTGGAGGCGCTGTTATCTGCCAGAATAGCTTTTGCACATAGCCAATGAAGCGACCTTTGACATGACGGACCCTCCGGTGCTTAAGTTCTTTCCGGTGAAAACGTGCGTGAAGTCGCAAGCCGGAAGCATCAAAGGCAATTGAGAACCAAACATAACAAGTCGCCGGATAAACGAAAGAATTATAAATTCAATTTGAGGTCGTATCAATTGATTTGGGCCACATCTTTTTGCCGCATGCCCCGCCGTTTCAGTACTGCTCCCATGAGCTCACTGTGAGTCTTTTCTTTTTGAGGCTCCTAAATACATATATATATATATATATATATATATATTGAGGTTCTTGGCCAAGTTGAAGGGACTGGTAGCTGCGGCTGGCATTTGATTTTGATGACGCGTGGCACTTTAAAATTTATGCGCCACTCTAAACACACTTTGTATGCGCCGAGTGCCTCTGAAAGATGATGAACGTTCGAAGTTTCAGAACGTGTGCGTATTTTTTTTGGGGGACAATGTTTCAGGTGCTTGTGTGTTTTGCATGAAACCTGATGCTTTTTTCGCTGACACTCACCGGGGATAAGCGCAGGAATTATGTTTATTGGGGAGAAACATGCGGGTTCGCAGCCAGAATTAAGATAAATACAAATGCCGTTTTTCCCTGCTTTTTATGGCGGAGTGGGCAATAATATATGTTAATGTGATTAGGTTACACATAATTCAGCAGATGCAAACGGTGACATGAAGAACCAGATATTTATACTCAGATGAAAAGCTGCTCGACTTCTTGCCAAGTACTTGGTATGCGAAAAGCGTTTGTGGCCTGTATCCGATTACCTGGCGAATGCCAAAAGCAGAGAAATTCGAAAATTCCAAAAATTCCGTTTATTTACACAAATTCATTTGAATTCCAGACAACATACGAGTTCTCACTATTTCGATAGGCAGACAAATGTACACAGAGATGGGCTAGTTTGGGTTAATTACACAGTTCACTTAGTCTATGATTCAAGCATTCGGATTGCAGGTTGAAGATTGAAGATTGCAGATTGTTGTGAGAGGATTAGGATGAGCACATTACCCATCCGTGCGGGCCAGCTTCAGTCGCACGGCAATGCGCTTGCACTTCCACATGAGCTGCGTTTCCAGGATGCTGAAGGACATGGCGACTAGGACGAGTCCCAGAAGCAAGTAGGCGCAGCAGGCGTACAGCTGCAACTCCGGCCCGTTGAAGCTCCGGGCGGGCACAAAATCTCCGTATCCGATTGTCGACAGGGTCACAAAACAGAAGTACGCCCCGTCCACCAGCGACCAGTTCTCCCACAGAGCGAAGATCACGGTGCCTACGCAGATGTAGCTTGCCAGGATGAGCAGCACCAGGCTGATGGGCACCTGTCGGCCCTCCGCCTCCTCGTCCTCGTCCTCGGAGTCCTCCGCCTCCCGGCAGTCCTTCCCGTCGCAGTGGTAGCGCAGCTTCTTGAGCACAAACTGCTCGCTGCCGTGCTGCATGTACTCCTCGTCGTCGGAGGTCTCCGTGTTGTTCGCCGTACTGTCGTACAGGGTTCCGGAGGCGTGTCTGTGGCACCGGCGTGTCAGCAGCAGCGTCTTGCGGCTCAGCGGCTGCAGCGTGTGGCGGTTGAAGGCGGTGTTGCGGGAGGTGTTCTCGCCCGAGTCCTGCGGCACGCTCAAAGGACTCGCTATCAGCGGCACTCGTGATGGCGTGCCATGCGGACAGTTGCTGCGAAATATAGGAAACACGGATGGACCATAAATATTTATGCCGCAGCTGACCATAAAATAAATCAATTAGGCATAAAAAGCTAACCCCCGAGCCACCTCAGGTCGTAAAAGGGAAATAGCTGTTCTGACCTCCAATCAATAAAGCATAAAACTGTCGGTTTACGTGTCCTACACTGGCCTGGAACACGAGACGTATGCGTTATATTCAGAGAGCTCTGTAATATTCGGAAAGTCAACTATAAAAAACGAATTGGAAAGTAGTATAGTTCCCCATTCTGCTTTTCAAAAACGTTATTTATTGTTAAATTAAAAATGTATAAAGGCAAAAATATAATCATCACACCTTAATCTTGTGCGCTTTTAAAAAATTTCACATTATACTAATGCACTTTTAGTACTGCTTTAGTCGGATTAAAGTCAAAAGTTGCCCAAACATCCTTAAAACTGAGTCTCAATCACATCAATTCAAAATTTCAAGTCCCAAATCGAGTCTGATTTGATTGACAATCGACAGTCCAAACACCCCTTGAGTTGCCACGAACGAGGGTCTCGAGAACCTGCAACAGTCGCCGGGGAATTCTCGATGGCTGGCACTCTGGTTGCCCCGAGTTCACTCTGTCAAACCAATTTGGCGAACATTTATTGAACTTGGCCAAAAGCCTCTCGGGATGGCGAGCTCTTGGCTGGGCAAACACTTGCTCGAGATGCACTTGCAGAGCGATTGGCCGAAGAAGTGCCAGAGAACTACTTCCGATTTCGGCAGCGGTCAATAAGGACAACATCACGTACATGTTTACCCAAAGCAAGAAGGATAGAAGGAGCAACCGGGCAGGAGCTCTGGCTTGGGATGCTGCGATTAATTGACCCGATTCATTGCGAGTGAGTGCCCGGCTCGGCTTACAATTAATTACAGACAAGGCTGAAACTGAAACCAAAGAGGCTATATATGTATATGCACAGTATACACATATACATCTGCCACAGGGCGCCCCGCGACGCGTGCCCAGGTTCACTGTCAAAATTAATTACCAGATGCTGCTGCTGCTGCTACTGCTTTTTATTAAATAAAATGCTCAAAATGTGCGCTCAAAAAGGCGAAGGAAACCATCATCAGAAGCGGAGCACTCTTCACTCTGGCAGAAAATGGCAGCCGGAAGAGGGGAGGCAGCCACCGCAGGGGAACGTGAATTCGCAAGGCTGTTTAAGGGGAAGTGGGAGGCTTGGGTGGCTAGGATGGCTAGGGTGGCTTGGGCGGAAAAGGCCACAGTGTGCATCATGCAGATTGTGAAGTGTTGATTTAAAGTGTTGCTGGCAGGCTGGAAGTTTGGTTTGGAAATTAAATTAACAGTTTTCCCCCAGCGTTTGGTTTTCGATTTTAGATGGCAACCAGCCAAGGCTTTAATCATACGCAACTTAAGCAGCTGGAGTTATCCCTTTAGGCCAACATTTTTCTACACAGAGAATAAAATCGGAATGGGAAAATAGCATTTGTCGTGCTCTTGTACTGCACTAAAACAGAAAGAACACTGAAATTTGAAAATAAACTCCTTGATTGTTTATACCTAAATCTTTAAACCAAATACAGTCTTAGCCAGGCACTCGTCAATTAAGGAAAATTTAAAAATATAAAATACAAATACTTCTTCAATTCCCCACAACTGAGTGTTTATATGGACGGACAGACGGTCAAGGCTAGGTCAACTTTAAAGATCCAAAATGTATATGCCTTATAAGATGGGAGTCGCTTCCAGCTCAACTATATATGAGTTTTTTTTTCACTTTATTGTAATGTCTCCTTTGTGCATTCTACATACCTCAGGCGCTCCCGTTCCTGCTCATCCTCGTCCTCCATGATGTCCACATGGGCCGTGGAGTTGGCGCTTAGAAGAGCTGACAATGTTGATGCTGCCGAGGAGGCTGTTGCAGTGGCTGTTGCAGGGGCCGCCACCGATGATGTTGCCGAAAGAGGAGCAGCAAGAGCACCCATGCCACAGACACCTGCGGCCATAAAACCGTTATCGGTCAGAGGGGCTGCCCCTCGGCCTCCTTCCCCAGGAACCATTGGTGCTCCTGCCGTGGGTGGTGCTCCTGTTCCGCCCTTCATCCCAGCTGACAGCTGTGGGCCTGTTGCTGCGGCCGTGTAGGCTAACAAAGGACCTGCTGCAGCGCCTGTTGCTGGTGACCCCGAACGGGCTGGCGGCAATAAATCATGCCGGCCGGATAAGTCCGGCGATCCCGTTCCGCAGGCCATCAGTGCGTTGATCTCGTGTGGCAATGGCTTCGTCACGAACTTGGCCCGTCGCACAGCTGTAGTGGGTAAAACGAACCTTGGTTAGAATATATTCAAGCAATTAATTATACATAATATATACTGTATGTACTATACGAAGAATACGCAGTCCAAAAGATTAAACAAAAACTAAAACAGACCTTGTTTAAAATTGTATTTCAATAGCAAAATTAAACGAAACACACACAGCCAAAAATAAAAAAGTTGGCGCACAAATTGGCAAAACAACTTCCGGCAACTGCCACACACGGTTAGATTATCCCGTTAGCCCGTTAGTTCCGCCGGAAGTGGCAGTGGCAGCAGCGGGAAAAGCCGGAAAAGTTGTGCATTTAGCCTCGTCACTCGAGGAGTGGGGAGAACACAGGGTCACACTGTGAAAATTATTTGCTTTGCATTTTCAAAGTTCGCCCAACAATGCAGCAATGCAACAATGTGGCGGAGCGCTTCGAATTCGGCTCCGGACTCGCATTGCCATACCCGTGCCACGACTTTGGGACCAAAAGTTTGGCGTTAGCTTTCATTAGCGGCTGCCAGTGGCAGAGTCATCGCGATGTCAGGGGGCACTGCACCATCTGGTGCTCCACACAGTGGGCAATTGTCGAGGTCGGGGGCGCCACATCCCTCAACTATTCGCCGCTGCGGTGAATTATTCAGCGCACTTTGTTGTAGCGTTGCGAAATCAGGGAATTACAGCTATTAGGGGCTTAGCTATTCATTTCTATTTGCAGAGCTGGGTCGAATATCAAAATCACAATAAGAACGGAGTTTCTTCTATAAACAAATGTTCTCTGCACATTTACTACTTTTCTTGTTCTCCTGCTGAGAACATAATAATATCCTTGGAAGCCTAACAAAGAACTAGATAGGTTATTTTAAATGGAACGATTTATGTTGCGTTTTTTATTAACATATGCTTTAAATGTGCTATGGTCCCACTGTGCTGACATTAAAGTGTCCGTGAAAAAGGGGAAGGAAGCTAACGTCTTTTAGTTTAGAGCTGTCAGCAGGACACCAGAAATCCGCGGTGCAGCCCGGAGTGGACCGGACTGCCCCGGACATGGCCAATTTGAAAATATTTACTTAAACTTGGACACCACACACACATGTTCTGGCTTTTAGAGCAGGGAGCAGAGAAAGACGTTCATTAGAGTGCAGGACAGCGCTAAAAATATATATATAGCACTATATATCCGGAATTGCAGGAAAGTCACTTTGGACCTGCGGTCAGTGGTGTAGCAGCAACTTGGGCAGTGCTTTAATGGCACGGTTGGCCGCGTCCTCGGACTCCGGGGAGTGGCATCCCTATTCCAGTGCCGTGTCCGGGCGCCACTGGCAGACAATTAACATGCATGGGGAATCAATGGCGATGGCGATGGCAATGGCGATGTCTTCCGTGCGGAGACAAATGGCCGGGTCTCACGCTAGATTTTGCTGCGAAATTAAGCGGAGTCCTTTGACAAAACGAGTCACGTGCCGTCGCCTCAATGACAAAGAGCTGTTAACTTTAATGAGTTTTGCATGCGTTGCACATGCTGAGAGCTCAACGGAACCGACAGGACTGTCATCTTTATGCCAACTCATCATTATCGTCAATAAAACTGTCGCACATGTCGAAAGTTGCCTCAAGTGCATGTTGTTCTTATCTTTGCGTCCTTGTTGCTGTTGGTGTTGGTGTTGGTGTTGGTGTGGCTGATGTCCTGGCATGTCAGGCAGCACAAGCTGAAAACTTTTAATGCCAGCGAAGTGTGTGTCTGCTTTACTCTGTCATTTTAACACGCTGCTGCAAGCTGCTGATGATGATGATGAAAATTGTTATATAATTGAAAGCGTAAATGAGCATTGGGGCGGGAGGGGGCATCCGAGGGGGGAGGCTTCGTCCTGCGACAGCAGGGCGTATGATTGATTGATTACTGTTCGCTCGGTTTTGTTTCGGTGCTCAGGTTAAGCCAAATCTGTCAGCAGAACATTTTCGGTTTTGGCCTGCTATTAGGGCTGGCGCAAATTGTTCATCCAATTATATTCCATTTGCCTTTGTTCGATTTATGCAAATTTCCCAAATTTCCTGCCACACCAGCACTGGTACTCATTACCAATTCACAAATATCTTGCAAATTACTTCAATTATTTCAAAATCCACCTAAATCACTGGCACATTTAATCTTTCAAAAGTGACATGCGTTGGGTAATTAATGCTTGCTGCATGAATTATTTCTGTAAGATATCTAAGCAACTCAATGCATACGCCTACAAATTGTTTTAATCTTGTTTCCTTCACTTACTTTTGCCCAAACAAATTGAAAAATTTCTAATATTTAAAGTCTATCTGTTAGATATAGAGGTCACAATTTAAGCCGTCAGTTTTTATAAAATGCAGCAGAGAATGTAGCTCGATTTTCGACAGCCCATCGTCGTCTCACTTCCTTCGAAAGACAATAAACAATGCATTCATCACTCACCGTGCACATTGGCTGTCTGGTAGGCCGGGGGCGGTGGCAAAGTGATGGCCTCCAGTGTGGAAATGGATGCCTCGGATGCTGTCACGAGATTCACGGCTGTTGCGTCCTGAAGTCCAGAAGCCAGCACTCGGTGCTTCCCGGATGCGGGCTGCAAGTGTATCGTGTGGTACTTGACCAGCGGCTGTGGACCGAGGGTGGTGTTCCCCAGCGGACTGCCATTCGGATTCGGATTCGGAGATGGGTGCGCTTGGCTGTGGGCGGGACTGCCTGGGGCGGAGGGGGCGTGGCCGAACGGAAAGTAGATCGTTGCTGTCGCGGGCGCATAACAATTTGGCGGCACCGTAAGCGGCATTCGCAGCATGCTGCTAGGCACAGCCACGAAATTCTGTTGCAGTTGCTGCTGCTGCGTGTGATGTTGCTGCTGCTGCTGCTGCAGCTGCATCTGATGATGTTGTCGCGGGAGTGTTGCTGTCGATAATTGCTGCTGCTGCAGTTGTTGCTGCTGCGGTGCGTATTTCAGCAGCGCACTGCCCGATGTCGTTGTCATTAGCATGACATCCGGCTGCTGCGGCTGCTGCAGCTGCAGCTGCTGCTGCTGCTGGTAGAAGTGCTGCTGCGGATTCAAGTTGCGCAACAATTGACAGGCATCTGGTGACCGCACGGAACAAAAGGAGAAACAGACGTGTTCAAGATGATTAACGACTTGCAATTGTGCTGACAATACAATTAGCATCCGAACAATGCGGCCGACACTCACCTCCTTCCTTTTTGTCTGGCGGCAGCTTTCCCTTTTGGCCATACTCCAAGCAGTCGTTTAAGCTCGTCTCACTGTTGGCCACATCGTACTGGCAGCCCTTGCAATTGGCCTGCAGAGGGAAAAGGAGACAATTAACTGAAATACATTTGCAAGTTCAATCGATATTTGCATAGGACTGAGAGTTGAATTTAAGCACGCCTAAATGTTCTTTATATATTGCAGTCGGCTTATTCCGAAACAGTTGTATTCCGTTTTAAATCGCTCACCCACAATGCATTCCTTCCCTGTGCAGTTAACAGATAATGCCAAATAATTATATCTACAAAATGCCGAAGGATGTGACCTGATTCCGGAGATGTCCTGAACCCACACTGCGGCTATTTGACATGATGGGGGCAATGCCAATAAGGCACGTTATTTGCAGGCGCAAGGACATGCCTTTCTTAAGCCGGAAACTGATGTCATCATCGCCGTGGTCCCTTGTCCTCAAAAGCTGTTTGCGGCCAAACGCCTGGCATCTCGTGTGCTTTGCGGTTCTGCGGCATCATCATCAAGTGCCAGGCAAATCTAATGGACACACACGCAAACAACCGATGGAAATGAGGGAAATATGTGAAATGTCTCCCTGCTAGTCTTGCGGTTTGGGCCCGGAAAACCCATTTCCCTCCCCGGAATCGGACCCAAGCCTATCCGAAACCCGTTACGGCATGCGTCATGATAATTGCAATGGCAAAGGCCAAAAGAGCAAAAGACCAAAAGCTGAAATGGCAGCAGTCAACACGATGGCGATAATAATTCAACCGATGACTGCACATCCCCAGAGCCAACCGCAATCTGCTGGCAGTCTTATCAATTGCCAGGCGCATCCTTGTGCTGCCCAAAGCCCAAAAGTCCAAAAGTCCACTTGGCCCGGCATCGTGACGTCCTGCCAGATTGGATTGTGCCCTAATGAGTTGTTGAACGCAACATGGAGACGGAAAACAAGCCGGCTCCACATTGGCAAATGCAAAAATCCTGTTCAACAAGTCGCAGGCTGGAAAACTAGCAATCCTGAAAGGAATGCCTTGCCTGAGTGGCTGGGAACACGGCAAGTAGATTACCACTCGAGCATGGAGGATGCGGAAGGTTTTCTGTTTCTAGCACCGAAATCATACAGCTTCGATGGCGTGGCACCTGCCACGTTAGCTGGTGCTGGAGCTGGAACTGGAGTTCCCGGCCAAATCAAATCAATTAGGGCCAAAAGTGGCGGAAATGAGAAGTTATTGCATGCCTCCAGTGTAATTGTTGAGTGGCGGGTAAACTTTTTCCCCAGCCACATTAAAGTGGCTCGCACTCATTTCAATTTACCTGGCACGAAGCCCAGCCACTTGGCCGGGAAAAATTAAATTTATGCCGCCGTCATTTGACCCGGCTCAAACTGCGAACTAAAGTTTGCGACCAAGTTTAAAGTGTCGAAAGGGGGTTCTTGTTTCTTGCTTAAAGAGTCAACTTTCGAGCTTGACGGGAAAACTTTGGCGGGAAGTTCATTAAAGGGTTGAGTTGGGTGCGCGTTCGCAAGAAAATGCTAATTTATGAAATGAATTTTTTGGTTGCCGCTCCGCCAGATGACAAACAGGCCATTGAAGCTATCGAAGCTATCGAAGCCATCGAAGTTGGCGTGGCCACCGCAAAATCACTTATTTATTTATTGAACCCTGCTATTCGCTTTCGTTTTTCCGCTCAGCCATAAATTGCCAATTAAACAAAAATTTGTGCAAGCAAAACAAACAACGGCCAACTGCGCGGACAAATGAGTGGCCACAATTGAAAATGGCTGCGAGTGCAAACAGAGCGAATCAGTTTTTGTGCCTTAAAGCTTTAAAATGGAATATTTACCCCGAATGCGAAAAAGAGTGCTCTACACAGAGTGTACACGGAAAATCCGTAACTCGAACTTCCGAAAGCAGAAATGTCATTACGAAAGGCCAGCAAATCACTTACAAAACTTATGCACGAATGCACAGGACACGCAAACAAACAAATACAGTTGGCGCAAAAAAAGGACTGCGCAACCTAGTCAGAGTTTTGATATCCTAAAAAATTATTTATAATGTATACAACCGTGGCTCCGTTGGCTGAGTTGACTGAGCAAATAAAAACGCAATAAACCAGGAAATACGTGAAAAACGTGAAACCAAACCCAAAACAGTCTGCAGTGGGAAGACCTAGAAAGTATAACGAAAAACAAAAAGGCAACCGGAAAGTTCTTTGTTGTTTTCCCCAAATCAATTACAAACTTTCAGTTTGCGTTAATAGAAATCCGTACCGGCTTGGAGATCCACTTAAAAGGCTTCTGATGTCGTAATTAAAAGCCGTCATTTGAGACCCCAGTGCAGTCTGATCTACGAAAAATGGGTTGGATTCCATTGGGGAAAGCAATACGCCGGACAATCGAAGATTCCCGTCACATCCTGGCTGGGCAGCCTTCCATTTCCATACATAACCAACCAGGGATTCAGGTTTTTCGCTGGCCAAAATGAAACTGTCGTGGCTGCCGGAAAAACTTTCGTGGCGGGTGGGAAAAACTACGAGCGAAACACTTAGTGAGTAGTGGGAAAAGTTCATGCGTAAAACAGCGGAGTAGCCAGCGAAAGTTTTCCATGGGAACTTTGGACACGCAGAACAATGTCGAAAGTTTACTTTAAACCGGAATGCACAGCAAAACACTCTGGACTCCTTTCTTTTTGGGTAACTCAGCAGCAACAGTTGCTGCTGGTAGCATAAAGTAAGTAAGTTGTCCCTTCAACCATCGAATTAGGACCCATAAAAATGTTCTCGACTTGCAGTCCGTCGATGGAGTGACTGTGGACGCAGCTGCTGTTCTAGGGTAAACAATATCAATCATACGCCACGGCTGCTGGGAGAAATGTGCAGTGTGCAGGGGAATAGAAAGCCTTTGGGAAATCAATCTGGGGGTAGATGGTTATTTCGTATAAACTGCCATTCCCCTAAATATTTGTGTTTAAAGCAACCTGATATAATTGGGAACTCTTCTTGAATGTGGTCTCGCTAAATTTGGTATTAATGTCTTTCAGTCTTTCATTCAGCACCATTACAAATAGCCAGCAGCTACTGCGTTGCAGTTTCTGATGAACTGCAGCTGCTGCCCTCACTTAAATAATATCAATCATTCGCCGCGGTGTCCTTACCATTCGCCGCTTGGACCTCTTGTCCTTGTCCTTTTCCCTCGAGTTGGCGCCAGATGGAGTCGATGTGCCCGGTGTGGATTTCCTTCTGTGCTCCTGGTGCCTCTGCAGCTGGCAGCAGAGTCGCACGTAGGTGCACTGCAGGCCATCGGCGAGCAGGGCTCCCAAGCTGGACAGGCACATCAGCATGAGGGGCACGCCCACCAGGGCGTAGAAGATGGTCGCCAGCTTCCCGGCGGCGGTGCGCGGCGTCAGGCTGCCGTGACCTGCAAGGATCGGGATAATATATCTGGTTTAGAACTTGAGCATGGCAAGCACGAACAGGCTAATATAAATGCATGCACTTTTAATCGGATGGGTGAGGACAAGTGGAGAAATGGACCCTCTCCCTTCTGAGAACTTAATCTGCAGTGAAATGGCGCTGCAGCATATGGAATTACTTTTCACGAGGAGAAAGTGTAGGAAGAGTTTGTGTTTAATGGGTCACAACTTTAGCCGTCCAGTTACTCGTGTCTACTTAACAATCACATTTCAAACACTTTATCGGCCCTATGTAGTGTATAGACAATACGCCATTAACACTAAGTAAGTGCAATACACGAAGCTCATCCTAGCAATACCAATCTTCTATTGTATTGGAATAATTATCGCTCAGCAGTGTAAGTTTAATTTGCATCATAACAGTTAATTCAAGTATGCCGATTCCCAAGCACTCATTAGACAGCAAATATTTACCACTAAAACCCAGTTATGTTTGACCTAAACAATGCCGACAATAAATCCGTTTAGCGGCATTCTTCTGGCTCATATGCGTCCCTACCAATGGACTGTCTTCCGGATAACTGGCATGCTGTTAAAGTTAAAGCCCAAGAGATACAGTTAATTTGTAGCAACAAGGATGTCCCATCATTTAGCATATGCAAATATTAGCCCGGCCTCCGCCTCCGGGTCGTATACACAATGTCTGATGTCCGGGCTCTGCAGTGGCTGCTCCTGTGGCTAAGTTTGCCATCGAAGGCGTTGGCTATGTCGAGGTCTACGAGTGTTCGCCCCCTGCAAAGTAAATATTTGTGGGCCACAGCACGAGTTGTGGCCTGGTCGAAAATCATAATAAGCAGCGGTGCTCGCCGAGTTCCAAGATAAACACGAAACATAAATCCAAACGACTTGCGTATTTTCGAGCAGTGAAAGTGAAAGTAGAAGTGAAAGTGAAAGGGAGGAAACGGAAACGGAAACAAGAGCGGAACTTACCAATTGTCGTTATCACAGTGACCGAGTAGAGCAGAGCTTCGCTGAACGTCCAGCTCTGTGAGTCGCCGGCATCGTAGCCAAAGTGGCCCAGGGCACTCGCACTGCCCTCGTGGAAGAGTCCTGCTCCTCCTCCGCCGGAGGAGCCAGCGGATCCTTGGCGCGTGGCCGCCACAATGGAGCCCTCGAAGCGACGCAGCTGCTCGTGCACCAGCATCGTCCAGTTGCGTTCGTACAGAACGTTCAGTTTCTCTGCAAGGAAAGGTGGGAGGTGGAAGAAGGTTAAGTGGGCTCTCCTCCAGAATGCGTTCAAGTGTCCTTTTCGTAATTATGCAATTTCATGCCAAGTGCAGCCACAGCCTTCGACCTCCCATCGACCCAATCGGCAAGTGCCGACAAATCGGACTATCCTTCGTTCACGTTGCCCAGAACTCAGCCTCCCAGCTCCCAATCCCCCCCATCCTCCTCCTCCTCTTCGATTTCGTACGCCTGTCTTGAGGAATCTGCTCCCATTCGATGTCGTGTGTTCGCCTCTTGCAAATTGCAGAGGTCGCTTGTTAACAGCAGTTCGAGACTAGTTTGCCATCGTGCTTGTCGTTCACGCCCTTTTCACGCCCTCTAGCCTTGGGTGGTGGTGGGTGGAAGTGGGTGGAAGTGGGTGGGAGGTGGTTAGAAGGTGGGCATTCTCGAGACTTGAAGCCTCGATGGTGCTCCTCCCCTGGTATTAACCACCTAAAGGCCCCCGCCCCAATCGACTGAAGCAAGTTTCCGAGAACAAACCCGAAATCAAAAGATTTTCTGTGCCAATCTCAGCAGCTTAATCGAGTGATTTGAGGGCAGGGCTTTGGAGTTTATAAGAACCTAATTGGTAATGAATAACAATTTAAAAACAATACGAAACTTTTGCAGAGGTATTTCAGACTCCTCCCTTTAATGAAAATTTTATAGCTTTCAGCTATTTCTAGTGAAATTATACATTGGCTCAGTTATCTTGGATATTGAAATTTTCTTTTCAGCTCTAATAACCAAATACTGGGTATAGGGAAAACTAATTATACTGTCTTCCTCGGTGGTGGATTTTCTCTCTCTAATTTGTGTGCTGAGCAACCTAATATTATTTCCGGTATTAATAGCCGTGGGCTTGCTTTTAATATAGATTTTAAAGATTTCATGTGAAATACTCGGATATTGACTAAACTTATTATTTATTGTCTTATGCCCAAGACAATATGAACCCTTAAAAATCTCAGCTCTCGTTGAAGCACATAATAAATGACCTGTGTTGTGAGCCCAGATGAACTCAGCTCATCATTAGGCCTCCGGTAAAGGACTCGTCAAATTAATCATACGCCAGGTGGGATGCCTCTGCCGCGGATGAGCTCAAGTTAATTGGTTTATTTATTAGGTGAAATTTTAATTAAATAACATCGCAACTAATGCTCACGCACGTGCCGCTGTGCCGTGGGAGTCTTTTTTCATCCAGTGCCACCGACAGGCGCGACAAAGTAATTAATTTCACATAAATCAGGCCAGCAAATAAACCTCAAAATAGTTGCGATAAATGGAGTCGTGGAATCGATGCAATATCGCGCCGTTGCGGAAGCGAATTAAATGGCCCGCCTGACCAAATATTTGGTTATGCAAATATTTAGCTATTATTCAATTCGGTAGCTGCGAAAATGAATTAGGACGGTCTTTTGTTTGCTTTCGAGTGGGTTGCGTGTTTTTGGAGGGACTCATGTTTGCCGGTACCTATAATTAAAATATTTGTTCTGTTCCTGCGCGTGCAATCGCTACTATTTACTTAGTATTAATGTGCGATAACAAAACATTGTCGCTTTAATGTTCGAATTACTTTGGCAATTTGCAGGCAAATCAAGCGTGCAAAACACGCCGAAAATTTACGGGCTATGCGGCAAAAATGTGGTGGCCATTATAATTCATGCGAATTTTTGTTCATCGCCAGCGAAGCGTACAAATATTTGCTGCAATTTGCGCAGATAAATTGATCAGTATAGCGGATCAAACGAGAGATACAAATTTATTATATCTACATTGTTTTTTCTTCAATGAAATAAAATTTATTTGAAGATTTTAGTAGATAGAGAAGCAATTTTTAATTTACTGATGTTTTTCACTTTTCTGTAAAGCCATTTGAAATATCAGGACAAGAAAGTGCTTATATAGTGCAATTGATTGCATTTCCTTTAAGGATCAGCGTAGTAATTTATTTTATAATAAGAAACAAAAGCTCACCTGTTATGATCCAGAGTTCGCGCAGGCAGTCCTCCCGACTCTTGGCAATGGCAGCCGACTTGCTGATGTCCTGCGGCGCCTCCAGCAGCGGGAAGAGGAGCCCGCCCAGCACGGAGTAGCCGATGACCAGGAGCACCAGGCCGGGCGTGGAGAAGAGGAGCTTGAGCAAGTGGCCGCAGCAGCGCCGGAAACTGCCGCGCGGCTTGGCGGTCAGCGAGGCGGTGGTCTTGGAACCCACCTCCGATCCACATCCTGGATGCTCCTGGATGCCAACTGCTCCGAGGCCGCCGAAGTCGGCGGGATCCGTCTCATCGTCGATGGAGCAGTCCAACTGAGACGGCTGCGGCTGCTTGGCCTTAATCGCCTGCTCAACGTCGGACATGATCGCTCAGTGTTCAATGGCATTTAGTGGCCACCTGCTCCTCCTCGGCTTCCGTTTTCGCTTCCGTTTGCAGCGAGCATTTCCGGTTCCGCTGGCCGCACAGCTCGTGATTCATGGCTCGCACAGCCCTTTGGCTTACTAATTGCAACAGCGATTTCTCATCACTCGCAATGCCGCTTTGTTCTGCCCATATACCATATACCATATACCATACACCACCCTATATCGTCCCTATATCGCCCCTATATCTTGTCCCCTGGCTGTCTGTCGGCTGTCTTTCTATCCGCTTGTTGCCTTCAGCTGGCGTATTATGTTTTAAGCTGTCGTTGACTCGTTTTTGCTGCTTTTGCCTTTGCTTTTGCTGATGATGTTGCTGCTGTTGCTGCTGCTGCTGCTGCTGCTGATGTCGCTGACGTGGCATTTACCATTGTTCCTGGTCTATGCACTCCATGGACGCCTCGCCTCCTTCCGCGTCGCTTGTACTTTTAAAGTTGTTGTGCCAGTTTATTCCCCTCCGTTTCGCAGTGCTGCATGCCTGTAATTGAAAACATTTGTATGCTGTAGTCGGTAGTCGGTAGTCATATTGTTGCAGTTGTTGCTGCTGCCTGGCTGCCTCCGTTGAAGTGCACTTGGTAGTAGGTTAAGCGCACACAAAGTGAATACGTACTAAATTCGACACTTCACTTAATCTAATTAGGAACTCTTTAAGTCTCGACCCATTCGACTGGTCAGTGGGGAGGGGGGAGTTGGAATTGGGATGTGGGAGAACTGACAGACGAATAAAATGTTTATGTTTATTCAGCGATTATTATGGTTGGCATAAAACCATAGTTGGCCGTGCAGCAGACGCTTCTGCGATAATAAATAAGTGGCGATTAAATTAATATTTTTATGGCACTGAATAAAAAACGTGATTGCATGCACTTAATAACTTCGTTATGTTGTGGTTATTTTTCCATATTAAAAAAGCTGAATCAACTCTTACTAGGTAAATGGTGTTTAAATCAAATAGTGACAAATTCATTTAACATAAATACATAAATATCGATCGATTCTCAGCGGCTATTTGAGTTCTGGTTAAAGCTCCGATTAAGACCTCCCACAACGAATATATTATCGGATCCCATCGATTAAGCCCATTAAAGTGATAACAAAGCCCAAGTCCATTTAGGCAGTGCCTAATACAAATTGAACGAGCGTCTGGCATTAGAGCAGATATAGACTGGCAAATTGAAATCTGTCTGCCTGCTTCGGATTACATATACATTGTATTGTATGAGGCCTCCCGTCTTCACACATCAAAGTCTTTAATCGTAATGGAGCAGACTTTGTGGGCGGCTGGATAATGCGCTGGGGATACTTAGACATTGAACCAATTAAAGCCGAAGGGGAAAGTCGGCGATTAGTTATTGAAGCTTCCTGGGAAAGCGGGGCAACACGCAACATTTAATGACGTGGTTGGATGCCGAGGAGGGTAGCCCAGGAGGAAAACATTTATTCTCTTGTAGCCGCCCTTTTGTGAAGAAGAATAGGCGTCTTCGTCTGGCACACGCAATTTACTTAATTGGAAAATAAAATAAGCCAAAACGAGAAACTGGGATTGGGATTGGGATTGGGATTGGGGCTTCGGTTTTGGGTTCTCTGCTGGTGCTGTAGCTGGAACTGGGCCAAAGCGGAAACTGCTTGGCTGCCGAAACAATGGCCACTCGAGCTGCTTTTTTATGGCTAGCGCGCATAACTTAATTCGGCCAACAACAGGGCGTATGAGCAACAAAGGACCAAGGCGCTGGCTAATGCAAAATTAATGTCAATTCCTCGCAGAAGGGGGAAATGCCAATGCCCTCTTGATTGTGACCAAACGCTTGACCTGCGACGGGCACACGCACACATCTAAGCACACGAAGGACTTTGAGGAGAAGTTGGCCGGAAGAGCGAAAAAGGGCAAAAGGCATGGGGCAAAATGTCTTGCGGAAGTTATCCCTTTTAGCCAGATTGAAATCAGCTTACAGTCGCCCCTTAATTGAAATGTTTGCGTTTCACTTTAATTAAAGCGTTTTCAGCCGCCCTGCAGCTGACAAAACCCTTTTCAGCCGAAAGGATATTCCGTCATCATTTCTGTATTTCATCGGGTTTCATTCATTTCATCGCTCTTCACTGCCGTGCTTTTCGCACGTCATTTCATGAAGTCGCCTGCCAAAGTTTTAATAGTTAAGTGCGGCTGCAGCCCAGGATAACGTGGCCAAAAGACTCGCCTTCATTTCCATTCATTTCTGTCGCAGACTTGGCTTCCGCCTCCAGCTCGCAGCCCCAGCCCCCGCCGCACTGCTATGCATTATTTATTATTATTATTTTTAAATGCAATGACAAGAAACGCAGTTTAATTACAATTTTCACTCATCAAATGCAGCAGCCGCAGCGGAGAAAGAAAGCAGCAAGGATGAGCGGAAGCGAAGGACATCGGGGAACATCCAAGCAAAATGGCGCTAATGGCGCCAACATTTCTCATTCTCATCCGCCCTCGTAGCCAGCCAGCTCTTCCCACTTCTGGGACCAGGACAGCTTGGCTGTTTTTAAATCCAATTTCGCTTTATAATTTTATAACGCGCTGGCCAAGCCCCCGTATCCCCCCATGCCCAAGGAAATCCCCGCCAGATCTCTTTCCCCACTGGCCATTGCCGATTTAATTGCATTGCTGACATTTAGCACCCAGCACTGGAAACCCACAAAAAAGGACATGATAGTGGAAAGGACATCGCAGTAGATGAGCAAATGCAAGGGAGGAACGAGTGCAAAGTTGATTTTTGATCCGAACCTTATTTGCATGTTGGTTTGTTAATTGAAGTCGAACAGCATCATCATCGTCAGTTAACAATTATGCGCTTTTCCATTGCTTTTGGGTTCACTATTGTAAGTTTTATTAAATTAAACAAAATGCTGATTCCTATATTATACACACAAGTAATTTAGTTTACAAACAAATATTTTAGTATGTGAAGTAACAATTTTTAATACTTTTTTTACAGGTAATCAATATGAAATGTTAAAGGATTTTGGTTGGATTCCATTTGGATCCAAATATTTTTCTTATCGTCCGAGTTGTAATTTATATTTAAAAACTCTCAATATTTTGTACCTCAAATATAAACACAGATGTGTCATCTATTGGTGTGCCGCTGTAGTCAGTAATATTCTGAATGTAAAATAACCAGTTTACCTTCCTTAAATCCGTTAAGAAGTGCAATAAAGGCAATACATGCAATATAATAAATAAATTATAAATAAATTAAAAAAAAACACCTAATAACGGTGGCCGACTAGGGCAGCCTTATTTAAGAGCAGAACAATAAAATTGTTCAGCCAAGTGCCTATAATGAAAACTAAATGCTCCAAGATTAGTGGTTGTCCGGAGGAGTGGGACTCTGATAAGGGGATTTTCCGGCGTGTTTTCCACGCCTTTGAAGCCATAAAAGCACTGAAGCGTGCTCTGAACTTTTAGCACATTAGCCAAGAGAGTGCGGATTATAGTGGGTTTTATAGCCAGAGGTGCGAAACAAAAACCGAGCAGTACATAAACAGATACAGATGGGGATATGAGAATGGGGGAATGTGGGGATACCCCGGCCAGGTACAGGAAATTCATACGATTATGATTATGCAATTGGGAGTGGGAGTGGGAAACACTTGAGCGGCGCTCATAATTCATATTACGCCCAGAACAAAGGCCCCAAAAAATAAAAGTGGCCCCAAAGAAAGCGACTGGCAAGTGCAGACCAACGGACATTAGGTGCAGCAGGATCCAGGATATAATGACCATGTTAATGCCCGGCACAAAAGTGCACTGAAAGGAAATGAGCAAGATAAGTAACGAGCCCGAAAATTCTCCTTAGTACCCGGCTGCAAACTTTTGCGAACAACAAGGAAAACTCCGGGAAAACTAGTGGCTGGATTCCCCTCTTTCCACTCGATTCCTTGGCCGTTCCTCATTAAACGCACTCAAGTCGCTCGCAACAATCTTAATTATGTTGTAAAGTCTTTTGGCCAGGAGGGCCTGAAAAAACAGCCCGCGGTGCGGTGGAAGGGGGAGAGGGGATGGGGGATGGGGGTTGGTAAAGCTTTTCAGCTGGCCAGGAAAAACTTTGGCCGCGCTGATTAGTTTTTCGAGTGCCTGCAGTGCAAGTCGGCCAGTCAAGCGTTTCCACTCAGTCTGTCATCTAGTCAGTCGGGCATCAGTGGCAGTACTCCGTGGAAAGTTTTCCGGGCGGCGTGGCAAAACAACAAAAACTCATTAAAAACTGCACAAATGCAACGTTTGGCCCATAAATACACGGCAGCACCCTTGGAAAACGGGCTGAAGTGGAGTCAAGTCAAGCGGGAAAATGCAAAACTGCCCAACAAATGCACAATAATTAGAAGCAAATTTAAAAGTCGTTTGGCTGCTAATGAAGGCTTCCTTTGTGCCCGGAAAACTCAATGGTTAGAGCCGGCAGCTAACAGCCACAGCAGCGTGGATACCAAAGAGCGGCCTGAGGCTGCAAAGATGTTGACGGCTAATGGCCAAAATTAGTTCAATAAATTCCCTTAAACATCATAATTGCAATTTCCAGTAAATAGGCTAAGAAGTAGCATTCATGTAAAGGAAATGCAACGTTTTTGCCCAGCGTGAAGCAAACTTTGAATATATTGCTATAAAATAAATACACTTCCCGTGGCCCAATGTGACTGAATGGGTATGAAAATATTAAATATATCGTACTGATATACTTGTTATAAAGCCACAACAAATACTTGAACTGAAATCCACAATTATCGTGCTGACAAGGGGAAAGTTGATTGTCTTCTTAGATTGGCCAGAGGGCAGCTTCTGATGCCATTCACAGGTTTTTTAATCAGGACCCGAAGGAGAGTTGATCCAGACAGCTGCAGGCTGTAGCTCAAGTTAAGCTCGTTAAATTTCATAATTAAATTGTTAAACATCAGTTGGGCTTTAATTGACAGTCGTCGAAGGGGCCAAAGAAGGACATCGTCCTTTGGCCAGCTCAGCGAAATTCCTTAAGTGCCAATTTAGTGGCAATTTGCTTTTGTCTTAACACTTTTCTACTTTTCGGGGTGGGGATCAGACCTGGCTAGGTTGAAGCTCTTGTAGTACAACACAATTTAATGTTAATTAAGCAAAACGTTGCCAATGGCAGTTGGTAGTCTGAAATGGTGGAGCTGAAATGGCCCATTGGACCTCTGCCTTTTCCACTATATGCCATTCAGGCAGTCAGTGAATGTGTAAACAAATGTTTGCACAGTTGGCCTAATTGACTTTGCCGAGTTAAAGCAAAAAGTTTTCTACTCACTCTCCGACTCCCATAAACGAGATAAAAAGAACGAAATTAAATCAAATAAAATCGAATTGTTAGCCAATTGAACGGGCGATAAGACCCAAAAAAAATACAGAGCAAAATCGGAAAATGGCAAGGGCATGCATAAAATGCATGCGAAGGGTTGCCAGCAGGAATTTGCATAAAAGCCCCGTGGCACGTAGTCAGCTATGATGATCCGCCCTTTGGCCCTCAGCAACTAACCGAATCACGTCTATATATCTGCATATATATGTGGTGTGTTGGGTCCGATAATGCCGTTTTGAGTGCACTTTATGCGCACTTTGTCTCAGGGTCTCGCTATCATTAAAAACATTCCGGGTGCGCAGCTAATCCCCTGATATATGAACTGTCGTTACGATTTGCATGGATGTGCAGGGATCTATTTAAACATATAACATACATAGGTAGTTGCTTGTGCCGCAAAATCGGAAAAGCCATAGCCGCAGGCCAAAACACCCACTAACCGACCGCCGAGCCTTTTAATTGAGCCAACTAACGCAGACATGTGCCCAAATTAAGCGGCAAGTGCTCTGTGTGAGTGTGAGTGTGTGTCTGTGTGTGAGTGCGAGTGAGTGTTGATGCCACCGAATGCAATAACAGTTCCAACAACTCAAATGGCTTAAAACTGGTCTACACAAAAGGGATTTGGGCTGTCAACAAGGCAGCCAGGGGATTTTGGGCTCGTGGAACATCGTGTACAGTAAGCTTTATTGACTGCGCAGTTTTGAAGACCCCATTAGCAGCCAAAATTAGCAGTTGCGAGTACCTACATCCTAATTCAAGTCACCTAAGACTGAAACTAAAGGATTATTGAACTCATAGCTTGAAGACCTAAGCTTAATAACGAAGGAACTTCAGATCACCAGAGGTGCTTAATGCTTTACATTTAAATTCTTTTGGGAACTGCAGATTCCTTTAGATAATGTAAAAAGGAGACCTCTTAAACGAATGGATTTGATTAGGGCACTGCTAAAACAAATTTCATTTATTTCCTTCAAAAACACAATCCAATCCTCGTCCCAATGATGTGTTGGCTGGTGTAACTCCAGGAATTTCTATCCTTCCATCCAAAGCCCTCTAAATTCCCTCACACCCTTTTGGCTATTGTAATTGCTTTGTTTTGCTTACTAATTGTTTGTGGCCAGAACGCCAAATTAACTTGGTCACGTGGCTGGATGGCGGAGGGCAGATGGCGGAGGGGTGGTGGCCGGGTGGCGGATAGCCGTGGAACGGACTCCTTGAGTCACCAATGAGCGTTATTGATGACATTTTCGCTTTGGTGTTTGGTATTAATTTGATGCACGAGTGGTCCTGCTATCAGCCAATGATTGAGTGCTAATGGAGCAAACGTGGCGTGGAATGAAAGAAATCAGGTGAATCGAGGGACGACTCTGGAACGACCGTGGGACGACTCATCGGGAAGGTCCTGGAGGCTGGGTAATAACATGCAGCCCAAGTGACCTCAATGCTCCTCTGCTGACCAGCCAGAGCAAACGAAATGCGTTTCAATGCGTTTCTGGGGGCGGAGCCCATGTTTGCCGATGGAGGGTGGTTCGGTGGTTGGATGGCTGGCTGCATGGGTGGTTGGGTGGTTGGGTGGTTTGGGTGGTTGGGTGGTAACCCACAGATGCACACACCGAGATATGCACACTAAACACACCGCACACACCTCGTTCACACTAACACAGATTGCGGAGCAAGTGTGTCATGGACATGGCGAGGCTGGATGGTTTGTTTGCGCCCCGAGAAGGGGGGAGATTTGCTTTGGGTGGGGAGACAACACGTGTTCCGGCGACGATGACGATGACGATGACGATGATAATGATGGCAAGGATTCCATAGATGGCTGACTGGGATTGCTTTTACCGTCGAAGCTGTAAAAAAGACGCATACTAAAATGGCGATCCGAAGGACAAACAAACATGGCATGCCGATAGCAGCACACACAACCATAAGCCCAAAAGCCCAACCACAGGACCAACGTAATCACACACACATTTGGCGTACTTCAAAAACTCGGGCGCACGCATTTATGCAAGATTGCAATTATGATATAAAACACCGGTCACAGCTGGAAATGGGCCCAGATTGCTGAATGGATCTGGACGGCATTGTCCGCGCTCCACCATGAATGCCACCCGATGCCCCCAGAGCCTCCAAGCCCGACTAGAAAGCCAAGAGCATAGCTGATGACTTGCCGAAGGTCGCTCGGGATTAGCATTTCATAAAATGTGCAAGGCAGTGAAGAGGAGAAGCTGGTTTGCCCTGCAAGCTAAAAGATTATCTAAAGCACTAGAAGGTCAACTGGACATTGAAAAGACATTAAGGCACCAAAAGCCCGACGGCACTTTAAAGAGATCGCGATGTACGCATTTTTCATAGCTCAAACTTGTGAACCGCTAAGTGTTAATAAGAACTATGTTCTGTAGGCCCAGTCTAACTAATAAATGAGACAAGCCTTGTTTATGCAAAGAAACAAAAAACAGTCACTCTTTGATTAAAATCATTTTGTAAACAATACCTAATATACATATATACAAATATTTGAATTTTTCTGAGTAATGTTTGAATCTAATTTTTCCCGTCTTAGTAGAAGTACAGTGCTTAGTGCTATGCAATGAGCAATCAAGGGCATAAGCGATGGCGAATAGAATATGCAGCGCAAACTCACTTCCGTTGGCCAACAATCGATTAGGGGCCTTCAGCTCATTATCCTCGCTGTCAGCTGCAGGGGAATAGGGGGGGTTTCGCGTACCGGAATCCGGATCAGCCCAGCCAATTGGGGGCTTGAACTTGGGTCGCCCGCTGGACAGCGGAACTGACCCCAATCCGCGGTGCTGTCTCCTGTCGCCTCCAAGTCGCCCATTCAGCTTGTTTTGCTGTCCGTCCGGCTTGAACCCTGCCAAACTGTCAAAGCGTTAATTGAGTTTGACACTAATGAGCGTGCAATCGCTGCATAATTGATTTATAAATGCCAGGCCATCAGCCACGCCCCCGTTCGCTGCAGTTGACGCCCCAGTTTATGAGTTTGTTGCAAATTTGCGCTAATTGGGTCGACAAACACACAATAGAGGGCTTGACTTTCGGTTAACGAAGAATTAGCATTTTAGTGGAATACACTCGGAAATTGAAGGGGACGGACCGAAAAATCTGTTGGAATATGTAGGCCGAGCATCGACCCAGACCGTCTCTGTCGGTTTCCGTCGGCAAGGAAAAGGATGTCGGGATCTGGGGTTCATTTCAGGACTTGCCAAAAGCACTAATTCCACACAATTCGTAATTAATTTGAATTAATTATGTGCCACTTTCCACATGCAGCCATAGCAAACATGCCGACAACGCTTCCCGCAAACATCACGTGTGGGTGGTGGGTGGTGGATGGTGGATGGTGGGCGTGGCTGTCGGTGGGTGTGGGCATATTTTTAGACTCAACTCCGGCCACAAATCTGCCTCAGAAGCGGAAGGATGTGGGCGAGAGTGGGCGGGGCGCTTTGTTTGCCGGCTGCCCTGGTCTTCATTTATCTTCTCTGTTTTCATTGCCTACTTTCGGGCGAAACTCAAAGCCAGTTGGTAGAGCAGCTTTAAGCATTAAGATTAACGGAAGTCTGAAGGATTTAACGCACAAAAACTCCTTGATCTGAGTAGGCCTGATTGCTGAAGGAATATGTTTCAAATGCTTCCAAGTACTCAAAAACTCCATTAACATTATACTAATTACCCATGAAAATCATAGTCATAAGGAGAGATGGAAGGACCGACGAACCGACCGCAGAATCATATTCAATTATTCAACATCATAAAAAGTATGCAACATAATAATATGAAAATTAGGAAAACGTAATTTGTCCAATGCATACTCTTAGGCATTTGTTTTGGTGGATTTCATATTGGATCGAATTATCCGTCAGTCTACCTTTTGTCTTAATTAGTCAAATGTGTTGGCATAATAAATATTCAGCTCACAGGAGCATGTCAGTTTATCTTTGAAAAATTGAATTTATTTTATTTGTGGCCCCATTTTATATATATACTATTTGCAGTGATGCAATGAAATGGTTTCAATTTCCTTTGAATTTCAATGACACGTTGAAAAATTCCATTCGTCTACTACCTAATTCTGGACATTTATGAAGTCTCGACGCATTTCCCCGAGCAGCCGAAGAATAATTGCCGCCATTTATTAGTAGAATCTCTTTAGTGTCACATCAAGCGTCCCAATGGGTTGGGGAATTCATATACGAGTAGAACTCCCAATCGGGGCGATGTCTCACGTAAGCCGTAATCTCGCAAGCATCAAGCCAAGGACTTTAGCACTTAAGACAAATTCAAACAAAAACACACGCATACACAAATCCAGCTAGACATAATCACTGGGGCCCACGTGCTAGGCAAATTAATTTGGATTCCGTCGGTGAATTTGCCCCAAAACGGAAGAGCAGTGAGTGTGGAAAACCTCAAAAATATCTCTGCTGCTCAGCCAATACAATGAGATGGAGAGTTTTCCTCGCTACGAACGTTGACAGAAGAAATTTAACGCTTGAAATGCCAAACACAAAAATATTTTGACATTCAAAGCACAGATCCTAATACACACATGAATATGTACACAGACTTGTTGTGTCCTTGCTCGCATGTACATTCTCTGTTCTCTTGGCGTGGCAAATTTTCCATGAAAATTGCATGAATTGCAGATTTTTGTTGCCCCGTCCTTTTTCCATACGCACGAAATGCGCTCCGGACTGAAACCGGGTATGGGTCTGGGTATTGGACTGGGACTGGGACTGGGACTGGGACTGGGACTTTCGCCCAACATTCGCCCGGAGTCAAGTTGCGTGTGCCGTAGACATTTTTATGGCATGCAGCGAACTGCCAGATGGCAGCTGCCGCTTGGCACTTGCCGCAAAATAGGGAAAATGCTTTACAATATAATAGAATTTGCCAGAAACGTGACTTTAACAAGCTCTTAGACATGTAAATACATAAACTCGCATATACACTGGCTGTCAAACGCCAGCGAGCAGAAATGACTTAATATGCGGCAACGCTGATATGTGGACAATGTGGCGTATGCGTGATATGGAGAGCCAGAGTGTGAGATGGAAAGAACTGCAGCAGTGGAGAAATGGAGAAATGCAGCGACCACAGCTCAATTAGTTTTTCGTTTTTGCAGGGGCAGGCACACAGGACGTATGATTAATGTGGTTTCTATTCAAATGGCTATGCCCGAAAGTATGCTACAACGGAGTGCCGGACACTTGTGGCATTTCATGTGGCAACATCAAGATTACGAGCAATTTTCGTGCTCGGCTGCTGGAATGCTGCCAACTTGCAAAACTCTTTATGCAACAGATTCTCGGCTGTGGTCCTGCCAACAACTTGCGGCATTTCCCGATCACCAGATAGCAACTAAATTGCATTTCGTTCCAATTACTTTGCTGGGCCAGGTAATCCGGCTAATTGCCAGCCCACATCACATACAACTAACTCGGTTCACAGCCACATCTCGATGCAAAACTTGCAACTCAGATTCAATTAGAATGCCAGTTTGGTGCAGTGGCTACAGTAGTTTTAATTAAGTAAACATGGAATAAGGATCAAATCGAGCTGGGCCTGATTCACACCTGCAAGCGACATCAATTTTTCATCTGTCCCGACTGCATAAATCAACCTGCCACGTGCCGCATGGCTTATGCCTCCAAAACAACTGCCATTGTGGCAGCCACGTTAACCTGGCTCATTGTCTCCGCGACATTTGTTGTCCTTTGTTTTTAATGTCCTACAGTCGAAGGCAGTAAAATATAATGCCAACTCCTCGCGACTCCTGCACTTCCACTACCAAAGACAATTGCGTGACGTTGGGCATTATGGCCACGACTTGGATTTGACTTTTGGCCAGGAGAACGTTGTTTGGGATGTCACAGCTACTTGGCTATTTGCTTGGACGAGATTTATGCCCTGCTAACGCTTGATAAATGACTGGGAAAATTTGTAACTCAACTCGAACGCTGGAAATGCTCGAAAAGCTCGAAATGCTCGTCGGCCATAAATTCACAGTTCGCTGGTGCTGTGTCGTTTTCTCTGCGGCTCTGTGGCTCATTAAAATGCCAAATTAGTCCAGCAAATTAGCGAAATTCTATATAATTCTGTAATTGTAATTGTCGTGAATTCACCCCGGCAAACAGACCAAATTATACGTAGTGACCAACAGGAGAGGCTAATTAAATGGGGGATAAGAAACCCGAAACTCAGAAATACTGAAACAGAATTAAATTGTAACTAGTGAGTTTCATAAAAAACTCAAAAAAATCAGAAAAAGAGCAACAATTAAAGTGGCAATCAGGCGCAGACAAACGCAACTTACAGAACTCATTAGCTTTTATTAATCGAATCAACTGCATATCCAGCATTGCGAACATTGATGCTAAGTCCTTTATCCAAGCAATTACCAACTGGCCAATTAAAAAGCCACAAGGACACATGCAAAATGGATAATCGCATCGAAATTCATCCATAAACAGACATAGTAAGCCGTCAACGTCACCGCGTGTGCGTGCATTAAAAATTAATTACATTTTAAATGGCAAAAAGATTTAATTTTCGCCGGGGGACTGTCCGCCTATCCCATCGCTATCCCATTGCTATCCCATGGCTCTTAATTGAAAAGTAAAATAGATGTCATTGCTGTAATTCATTTGGGATGGAATGCGATTTAGGGCACTATAGCCAATGCCCAGCACTTGGCCAGCATCGTTGAGATTTTAATTGAATTGTTGGGATCAATACGCCCACGCACCAAAGTTGCTCGCATGGAAATTGTGTAAATTTGTTGCGGTCAATTTTGCGTGTTAATGCCAGTAAAAACCGAAAATTGTTCGCCACTGCCATCTTGCCGTCTCTTTCTGTGGTGCTCGCCGCCTCTCTTTCTAAATTCGAGCCGCAGTTGGTAAACGAACCGCAGCAACCAAGTGTCGAAAATTTGCATCCAATTAAAATGTTTGCTCTAACACACGAGCTCTTACTTTCATGACCAAAATGCAGTGGGGCGTTCGTTTGGATGCCGCCGACCAAAAACTTCAATTGGGTAGTTACTTCGTGTGAGAACAATAAACGCATTCTGCTTTCTTATCAAAACCAGGTCCGACAGAAATTTTTCGTTGCTTTGAAGTGTAAACATTTCTGGGATATATTGACCACTTCTTTGGGAAATATCGATTCTTGGAAAGGTCGGAATCGGCAATAAAAGTCTTATTATTCGAGTGTTATTAAAGTATAATAACACTCGTACCGTTGACCTTGAGCTAAAAATAGAATTCGGTCTTCCACACAGAACTCAAGCACACATATCCAGATACAGTCATGATAAGAATAGTTATTGCTATGAAAGTTCGACCGCTAGTTACAATTCTATATACCAATACTCGTAGGAGTTTTTAAGAAAGCGTATATAGTGTATATATTTGACCAAGATCATTAGCCGAGTTAAGCTAGCCATATCCGTCCGTATGCCACGTTAAGATCCCTGGTACTATAGCGTCGAGACCAAATCCAACTATCAAATTCAATGTTATCGAGGTACTACATTATTCTTGGTAAGTCACCAAACGGACAACAAATGCATATATTTTTAATTGCATGCAGTCTATCGAATATCTGATATCCGGTTGAGTCTTGTATTCACACACACTTGCACTTACATACTTGCCCTTATAACTCATAAAACAGATAATGATATCCTAAAAATCCAGAAAAGTGAGATAATTAATGCAGAGAGATAAAATAACGTAATTAAACTTGTGGTATACAATATAGACAACTGAAATATCGGTAAAATACAAAAAAAAAATTAAAAAATGGTTCAAACGTGTGGGCGTGACAGTTTTGGGGGATTTGCGGGAGTAAGTTGGGCGTGGTCAAAATGTTTTTACTGATGGAAAAGGCAACCAAATAATATAACGAAAATAAAGTTTTGGTCGGAAACAAACTGGCGTACGACTATGTCTCTGATCACGTATATATGTACATATGCTTTATATGGTAGGAAACGCTTCCTTCTACCTTGTCAATACTTTTAAAAGAAAGAACCCTTTACTCTACGAGAAACGGGCGTAAAAACGAGTGCACAAGTTCGTCGCTAACTATTGGAAGACATGTAATAAAAGATAATAAAAGCAGGTAGCACAATAAACAAGAATTAAACATGCTTAAATAATTACTTTTGCTAACTAAATATTTACAATATAGCTGAAACATTATGGATTATGTCACCGACTCTTCAAAGAAAACACTGCAAAGCACGTTTGCACAGAAAAAACACTGGGTTCAAAAGTGCTACGCGCAGGCGGACCCATAATGGCTTAATTTTCATAATTTCACTTACCTTGGCTTATGTCAAGTATAACGGACAGCTCCCCAAAACACCGCCTAACTTGTTTTTGGTTTTTTTTGTATTTCTCGGCGTTTTCGAGTTATTTCTTTGTTTGTTTTTATTCCGAATACGAACGCCTGAAGCGCCGCTGGGCGAAAAGAGCTGCTCAGTTGGGTTTTGACGTTCGCGGTGAGCGGTTCGCTTGGTTACTTAAGTGGAAGTCAATTATTCAGCAGCGCAGAGTGACTGCAAAATAGATGGAAAATCAAGTTTGAATAAATAAAATTAAGTTTTTGGCCGCGACAGTGATTTTTTAAGGGAAAATAAAGCCGAAAATGCTACAGTTTCTAGATCATCTGAGAACCCAGTTCTGAACAAAAGATAACACCGGCAGAAAGTGTAGCAAAAGTAATAAAACAAGTTGGCAAAACCTACTTTTTTTGTGTTGAGTCAAGGAATCCCAAAGATAAATACCCGAAATGAGTCTGTCGTAAAAGTCGCGTGCTTGAAGTACAAACAACATAATGTGATCTAGGGAAACAAGAAGTATCCATAAATACGGTGACGTATACCTATGCTGAACTTACCCAAAACATTTTCAATGGCTAAAGAAGTGATGTGTAGGTGAAGGTTTCTCCACTCCCCGTGCTTTTCGCTTCGTTGCAAAACCCTTACTTGCGCTGTATCTTTATTGACACCCTAAAGATTCTAATTGCATGTCTGCAAACTATACGACGCCCGTTTGGCAGATAAGTGAGGTGGTGAGAGGAAAAGATACTTTTGCCAGAGAGCATCCGAGCGGCATAACTTCATTACACTTGAAATTCGTATCACCCAGTCACACTTTTTTATGCAACAAATTGCAGCCCGATCGCAGCAGTCAAAGTGTTTAGACAAAGAGCTGTCAGCGCCACAAAAGCGCCTCGGGTGCAATTAAATAATTGACTCTTGCCAATATAAAATAATAAAAACCCATTTAGAACGTGTGGCGCTATTGGGCTTTATCGCCCCACCAAAACACCGAAGCCACGAAGACCTCCCACAAAAAAAAAACGGGGAACGTGCTATCGAGTTTTGTGGCGCGTTCTTCGCGCTTTGTTTTGTTTGGTTTGTTTGGGCCAAGTTGGCGGGTAATTGCAGCCTGCACGTCACTTTTGACTTTTTTGTAATGCCCTGTTGCAAGTTGCTCGTGCACATTTACTTTCCATTGTTGCGACGAGAACAATCGGCGACGCAGCTGCGCATGCGCAACACTCAAAATGGCAAGGCACAATCTAGAGGCATCCAAGAGGTACACAAGTAGGGGACCCAACTCAACTCAGGGGTCGATGAGGCAATACCCTAGCTATTTTGGTTCCTAATTATAATTTCGACTGCCTGGAATTCCCGAGATATTATCTGATTCAGCAGTCTCTCCAAAAGTGCTTAGCTTCTCGCATAATTGTTCCTGTGAGTCATGAATATCCATATCAATCGCACCTAAAAACTGTCTGTAAATGCTTGTTAACTGGTTTCTGCGATAACAAGGCCAATGTCTTTATTGTCAACTGGTTTTTAATCAGGAAGAGGATAGCACAAGTGCCTTGTTAAATATTTCACTTTCAAAAGTGCACATCTAAAAACAGCCTTATTGAGCCGTTCTGACTTCATCTAGCTTTATTTGTATGAAAGTTTGGCAAAACTCAAGACAAACTCAACCTGAGAAATGCCTCCTTATGCGGCAATAAATCAATCTGAAATCCGATATTGCGGGAAAGTGGCTGTCCCGCATCGGAAACAAATGAGCAAGCGAGGTGCCCAAAGGTGATATGGTGTTATGAATGGGGCCCAAATGGCAAAAAGCCAAACGCTTGGAGACCTTTCCCTGAAACTGGAAACTGGTTTTGCCCTGGGGCTTGGCAGCCAAATTGCCAGCGTTTGCCCTGCTGCAGTTACCAGTTCGATGCAGATTTGGCTGCATCAAGGCGTCGACTGCAGCGCCACCTCTCCATTGTTATGTAATGTGTAATCGTCTAAGTCAGTGGGTCAGTGACTTGCCATCTTGTATCCGACTCTGTCTTTGTCTTTTTCCTTTACGTCCTTTACGTTGTCGTTGTCGTTGTCTTTGTCCCACTGAGCCGGTAAGCGATCGTGATTGCTGTCCGTCTATGGCCGTAATTGGTAACCTTAAGTTGGGGCGGCCTAAGTTGAAGGTTAATGAAACCACACTTCTGATTGATTTGCAGCTGCAACATGGAAACCGCAATCAATAACAATAACAACAATGACAACGGGTACATGAACCAGGCGTATGTGGGTTCCCTGAATGCCTCAACCATCTCCATACCAGGGGCATACAAGCCGAATGAGTCCTCCAATGGCAAGAAGCGGGTCTCTGAAGGATCAGGCTCAGCTCCAGCACCAGGACCTGGCGACAGCCCGCCTGAAGTGGAAGCTGGCCAGCAGGGCAAGCAGCGCGAAAGTTGGAACAACGACATCGAGTTCCTCATGTCCTGCATCGCACTGAGCGTGGGTCTGGGCAACGTGTGGAGGTTCCCCTTCACCGCGCTGGAAAACGGAGGAGGGGCCTTCGTGATACCCTACCTGATCGTCCTGATTCTGGTGGGCAAGCCCGTGTACTACTTGGAAATGCTGCTCGGCCAGTTCTCGAGCCGCGGCAGTGTGAAGGTCTACGACTTTTCACCCATCATGAGAGGTGAGTTGGCTTAGTTTGCGGTAACTAAATCACTCTTTAATCTGATACTAATGATCCATAAATGACATCGTAAAACAAGTTTGGGCCTAATTAAAGAGATTTCGTTATTTGGCTTAACTAGTTTTTATACCCGTTACTCGTAGAGTAAAATATACTAATTCGTTGAAAAGTATTAACAGCAGAAGAAGCTTTCGACATATAAATATATATTCTTGATCAGATCAATAGCGAGTCGATCTGCATGTCGTCTGTCGTCCGTCTGTCGTCTGTCCGTCTGTCCGTCGTCGTCTGTCGTCTGTCTTCGTATGAACGTCAGATCTCAGAACTACAAAGTAGACAGTTGAGATTAAGCATACTGACTCCTGAGACATAGACGCAGCGCAAGTTTGTCGATTCATGTTGCCACGCCACTCTAACGCCACAAACGCCCAAACTGCCACGCCCACACTTTTGAAAAATGTTTTGATATTTTTCATTTTTATTAGTCTTATAATTTCTATCGATTTGCCAAAAACTTTTTGCCACGCCCACTCTAGCGCCCACAAACCGCCCAAAGCTGCTACGCCCACACTTTTGAAAATGTTTTGATATTTTTTCATTTTTGTATTAGTCTTCTAACTTTCTATCGCTTTGCCAAAAACTTTTTGCCACGCCCACTCTAGCGCCCACAAATCGCCAAAAACTGTCAGTGCTGAAGACTCCTTCGCACTTTCACTAGCTGAGTAACGGGTATCAGATAGTCGGGGAACTCGACTATAGCGTTCTCTCTTGTTTCAACTAGTTATTTTATTCAAAGTAACCACAGTATAGACAAAGATGAAAATGTAATTAATGTTAGCTTATAGTAATGCGTTGCTTATGTAACATTCGAAAAATGTAGTTATAAGCACCATACTGATTACTAATAAGATTTTACTTTGAAGCGGAACTCTGATGCAAACAAAACAAAACGCATCTGTATTCAGTTATTGCTCTAGTTTTATTAAAGAGTCCGAAATATTTGCGATCAAAAATCAATCAATATCTCCCCCAACCAGGCATTGGATATGGACAGGTCCTGGCCACAGCCATCGTTACCACCTACTACGCCACCTTAATGGCGCTCACCCTGCGCTACTTCGTGGACTCCTTCTTCCCGACCTTGCCGTGGAGCTACTGCCGCGAGGAGTGGGGCGCAGAATGCCTGGACTCGGGACCGCAGGAGGCCAGCAGAGCCACCAGCTTGGCCGGGTCGGGAGTGCGGACCACCTCGGCGGAGTTCTATTTCACGTGAGTGGGCAGCCGGCAGATGGCAGGATGCGGCACTCATTCAATCTCCCACAGGAACGTCATTCTGCGCGAGAAGGCGAGCATCGATGATGGCATCGGATATCCCAGCTGGAGCCTGGCGCTGGCGCTGGCAGTGGCCTGGATCGTCATCGCAGGGATTATGTTCAAAGGCGTGAAGAGCTCGGGCAAGGCCTCCTACTTCCTGGCCCTCTTTCCCTACGCGGTGATGCTGATACTCCTGGTGAGGGCACTCAGCTTGCCGGGCGCCTTCGACGGCGTCCTGTACTTCCTGCGGCCCCAGTGGCACAAGCTCCTGGAACCGCAGGTCTGGTACGCCGCCGTCACCCAGGTCTTCTTCTCACTGGCCATCTGCTTCGGGAACATCATCATGTACGCCTCGTACAACCGCTTCGGCCACAACATTTACAGGTGAGTTGAGATGTGCGGTCCTTCTCCGGAGTTCTTTACCAGAGTTCCTGCTCCGCAGGGACGCCAATATCGTGACCACGCTGGACACCTTCACCTCCCTCCTGTCCGGTGTGATTATCTTTGGGATTCTGGGCAACCTGGCGTACGAGAACAACACCACCGACATCGCTAGTGTGGTCAATGGTGGTCCGGGCCTGGCTTTCATATCCTACCCAGATGCCATTGCCAAGTTTAAGTGGCTGCCGCAACTGTTCTCGGTGCTGTTCTTCCTCATGCTCTTCGTCCTGGGCATCGGCAGCAATGTGGGCATGGCCTCCTGCCTGTCCACCGTGATCAAGGATCAGTTCGGACACCTGAAGAACTGGACTGTGGTGGTTGGTATAGCCATTGTAGGGTACTTTCTGGGCCTTATGTACGTCACACCGGGCGGCCAGTTCTTGCTCAACCTGGTCGACTACTTTGGAGTCACCTTTGTGGCCCTGGTGCTGGCCATCTTCGAGCTGGTGACCATTGCCTGGATCTACGGGGTGAAGCGACTCTGCCGGGACGTGGAGTTCATGATTGGCGTCAAGACCTCGCTGTACTACCGCATCTGCTGGGCGGTCGTCACTCCTCTGCTTATGCTCACCATTCTCATCTACACCTTGGTGCTGTACGAGCCCCTCAAGTACAAGAATTACACCTACCAATCGGGTGTTTACGGTAAGCAGGGAGATTGACCCCGCCACTGGATATCCTGGCTAATAAAATCGTTACTCTTTCAGTCTTCGGGTGGTGCCTCAGTGCCCTCGGAGTGGGTCAGGTGTTCTTCTGGGCCATTCCCGCCGTGCGGAAGCAGCCCGCGCACTTGGGTCTCTGGGCCCGCATCCGCAAAGCCTTTGAGCCACTGCCCAACTGGGGACCCACCGACCCGCAGACCCTCAAGCGGTACCAACTGTTCGTCCAGGAGGGCAACGCCAACGCCCTCTTCCGGCGCAGCAGTATCTGGCACAAAATCTATGACAATATCTTCGGTTAGAATTGAATTAGCAATAAAACTATATACCATTTAATGCCGCCGACTCCGTCGCTTTACGAGGTCACGGGATCTGCGGATGCTGTGGATGCTGCGACTACAGCAGAACCCTTTTATAATAAAAACCAGTCCCTGCCCCGGGCTTAAGTGCCAAATTAAATGGCAGTTGGAGTTGCCCTGGGGCGATCATAAGACCTTCATGCGCCATATCCCCAGATATGACATGGCTCAAACGTGAGGGAACTTAAGCGAAAGGAGTAGACAAAATGTCCCGAAACTTATTGTTAGTGTGTAATTTCTACAAAATATTTTATTATGTCTTATTTGTTGTGGAACAAATCTCAGATATCAGAGATTAATTCCTTAAAAGCTTCAACCTCACTAAATCCATTCGAATTATGGAGAGAAAAGCGTAATTTCCCCACTATCGATTTTATGCCAAATTGTAAACTTTCCACCGAGCTTCCTGTATCTCAAGAGTATCTTTTTGTGTCGTCCTGGCATCTCTAGTGAGTGCTGGCAACTGGCGGAACTATAAAAGACAAGACAATTGCAGCTGGAGGCACTGGCTCCACCCGTTTCAGTCCCCTTTCGCAACCCTCGTGTGTGTGCGAGTATGCCATCGCACTGATTATGCCATAAAGGGTGGAAAGTTCTGATTTTATGATTGAAAGAAAAAGTTCCTCGAAATGTGTGTGCTCGGAGGCACGGAGGCACGGAGGCACGGAGGCACGGAGGCACTTCCGCGTAACATGGGGCGCAAAGTATTAAAGTAATTTGTAGAAGACAAACAAGGGGATACCCTGGCCGCCTGCTGTGCGGATGAGCAGGAATGTTGTCAAATGACAAGCAGAGCGAAGTATTTGAAAGCCGTACGTACTATACAGGAGCAATAAATTAAGCAGTGGATCGTGGTATATATCGTAGATATATATCCGCAGAACACCTACGACTGCATCCTTAATGAAGATGTCTGCTGGCCTGGACAGTGGGCGCTTTGTCCTGTCGGCAGCTGGGTGTGCGTAATTGCACTGATAAAACGCAGTTAAGCGGCATAAAGAGCCTCTCACTTACGCTGTCATGAACACACGGCGTATGCGCAACGCCCGAGCGGAAAGCCAATGCATTTCGAGTTATTTGTCAAGCCATTGTGTCATGTTAATGCGTTTTTAATGGCAAACTGGAACACTCGCACACTCGCACACTGGCACACTCGCACACTCGGCTTTGTGCTTTTCGCTCAAGTGGTTGGTTGGCCGAGGGTCTGTCCATCCAACTTAATTTCATTGTTTTCCAGGACAAGTCAAACATAACGAGACATTATGGCCGCGTCAACGGTTCGTATGCGTAATGGAAATTTATATAACCGGAATGCTGGCGTTCCATCGTCCGAATGCCACAGCAACCATTATTGAGTGTAAGCGGAATTAATTTGTGTATAAGCGAGCCACTGATTTTGCACAAAAAGGACTGTGAATTGCTTTTAAAAATATTGCTGTTGAGACAGCAACCAATAAAAGCATTGATTTATGATGGACGAGCATATAAATAAAATGTACACAAATAAAATTCCTCACGTTCCCAGGAAGGTCTCCTATTGAATACTACTTTGAAATAATTTTAAAATTATTTTACAATCCACTGCAGGATTTTTCGAACGCAATCACTTGGTTTTAATTATATATGAGAGGCTGGCCAATCTCCATTGGCAATTAAAGTCTGAGTTTTCTCCTGGCTAGCAGCGTTTTAAGGAGGATAAATTATGAGTGAGCTAGTTAAAGTTTTTTAAAGCCCACGCAGCTTCAGTAGAACATTTAAGGCTAGGCTGGTGGATAGAACCCCTGCCAAAGCCGGATTGAAAGCAAATATGTGGCTTTATTATAATTTACGTTTGTTATTGCAGGGATGCGATGATTTATGGCCACATTATGGCAACGCAAAATCATAGCCAAGCAGTTCATTGCACGAATATGGGCGAAATCACAACAATGCCGGCGGAAACCCAAAAGGTGGGCGAATAAATCAGCCAGCCGAAGTTGAGCGGCAGACGCAAACAGAAAATGACAGCCCAGGTACACGGCGTTTACCTTTCACGCACATTTCCCCAAAGTAATCAACGCACTGGCCGCAGACAAAGGCTCGGATTGCCGGCCTCCTGGCCCGTTTTGGCCACTGATAGGATCCTCCGGGCCGGAGGACGCCAGTTGCCACTTGTCGGATGCGGAACGCTTCCAGGAGGAAGGGCCGCAATGGCTGCGATTTAATGGGCCAACAGCGGGGAGACTGCTACTTAGGCGCACATTAACTTTTGGCCTTTTGTTGGCCAAGAACGCTTTGTCTGCCGACCCCGCGACCCTCTTTTATCTCGAGGCAATGACTTGACTAGACACAGCTGCTATTATTTCTCTTTGTTTATTTTGCCGGGCCCAAATGCTGAATTGTTTAAATTATTTAAATAAATTAGACTACATTCTTTGGCAGCCCAAACAGATTGCCAGTGATTTGGTTTGAGTGCCATTTAGCTGGATTTGTTTTGCACCTTTGGGTTCCTTCCGCCGAAGTTTTCGCCACGGGGTGCATTCTTGTCTCAATGTTGTAAAAATTTACAGCCGAGCTTTATTCGCCACAAATGTCTTGAAATTGTGCTCAACATAAAAATGCTGGTCCAAATGCTTCTGGAGAGATTCTCTTGGCCCTAATCGCTAAGCAATTGCCGCAAATTTCCATTTAAATTGGTCAAATTCTTTTTATTGTATTAAGCACTTGAACAAAAAAGCTAGCTGGAATATAAGCTACAAAAAATGTTAATAACACATCTGCATCAAACCAATTTTCTAAACAATTTAACTTATGTCTTTCTGAAAAGTGTTACAAATTAATTTCCGCTCAATTAAATTGGTTATGTAGTTTTGTTTCATTAATAACAAGAGAGAACGCTATAGTCGAGTTCCCCGACTATCTGATACCCGTTACTCAGCTAGTGAAAGTGCGAAGGAGTCTTCAGCACTGACAGTTTTTGGCGGTTTGTGGGCGCTAGAGTGGGCGTGGCAAAAAGTTTTTTGGCAAATCGATAGAAATTTAGAAGACTAATACAAAAATCCCAAAATATCAAAACATTTTTTAAAAGTGTGGGCGTAGCAGCTTTGGGCGGTTTGTGGGCGTTAGAGTGGGCGTGGCAAAAAGTTGTTTGGCAAATCGTTAGAAATTTATAAGACTAATACAAAAATGAAAAAATATCAAAACATTTTTCAAAAGTGTGGGCGTGGCAGTTTTGCGCGGTTTGTGGGCGTTAGAGTGGGCGTGGCAACATGAATCGACAAACTTGCGCTGCGTCTATCTCTCTGGAGTCTGTATGCTTTCTCTCAACTTTCTAGCTTCTATAGTTGCTGAGATCTCGACTTTCATACGGACGGACAGACAGACGGACAGACAGACGGACAGACGGACAGACGGACGGACAGACGGACGGACAGACGGACATGGCCAGATCGACTCGGCTACTGATCCTGATCAAGAATATATATACTTTATATGGTCGAAAACGCTTCCTTCTGCCTGTTACATACTTTTCAACGAATCTAGTATACCCTTTTACTCTACGAGTAACGGGTATAAAAACGCAAAAATGTGCGAAAATGGAGGTGAAAATGAAACTTGTTGTTAGCTATACTCTCTCTATAATAATTTGGTTTTTGAAATAGTATTAGTCTAAAGTTTGGTACGAATTGGTAGCAAAGGCTGATTTCTACGTTTAACTAGGATACCCTTCGCCGTAAGAGTAAGGGGTATAAATATTATTAATATGTAAGAAGAACTTTTCTTGCCAAAAAGAGCATTAAATCGATGTCTCTTTACTTTGGCTTCACCAATACCAAGCAGTTTTTAATCAATTACGAAATGACGCAAAAATGAACTGTACCTAATTAAAAATCGTTGAGCAGCAGACGCTCTATATTCAATAAAATCTAATTAATTAATTTTTTGGCGACAACTTGCAGCCACTTTTTGCGCTCAAGTGGAGCGGCAAAGTTACGGACGGATACGAAAAAGTCCGTACAGTCCGTAGACAGGCATTCCATCAAACGTTGCCTAGGCGAAGGACACGGCGGTGGGACTCGGCTACCTGAACGGTTTGTTATGTCGATGGTCGACGATTCGAAGTCTGGATGTCAACTACAACCACCACGGCACACCATCGTATCTGCCTATTTGCAAGTGCATGTGTACGAGTGTGTATTCGAATCTGTAGTTTTTGGCTTGCCATATTGTGTGTATCATATTTATGACAGTCTGTCAATGGCAGGAGCAGGAGCAGGAGCAGGAGCAGGAGCAGAAGCAGGAGCCCGGCGAAGGCAAACAAATCATTGGGCAGACAATGTATATATGTACATATGTCTGTGCACGGATACTTTCATGTCCTGGCTCGAGCATTTTTATTGTTCGCTTGAGTGGCCGCTCTTGAGCCATCGATTGGCCATTTGACGTGGAGTGGCTTCGATTTTAGTTGCTGCTTATAGGGCCAATTAAAGCGTAAGAATTAAATGCTAAAATCGTAATATCGCGTGCTTGAACGTAGCATACCTTGTGGGGCACAAGCACTCTCTGGATGGGATTTGTTTATGGGCTGTCGGTTTTTGCCGCCCGTTGCCGCTTTGCTGCTCTGCTGCTTTGCTGCTTTGCTGCTTTTAAGTTATTTATAATTATTTCAGCAAGCCACAAGCTCAAAAACAGCGCAGAGAATAGAGAGACAGGCGAATGACAAAAACCTTGACAACTTTGCAGTTTTGCCAAAGTTTTATGATAAGTTTTTCATCACAAGACGCCAGGCATGTCGTGCCAAGAAACCAAACAGACATTAGGCCACCAGTCTGGAACGGGAAAGGGAAAGGGAATGGGAACGGGAATGGCGATGGGAATGGGAATGGGATTGTGAATGGGTATGTGTATGAAAGGAGGGGTTCTGCCAGTGCAAAAACCGACATCACAATGGCTGACTGTCATCCCGGCCTGCACCATGGGTCAAAATGTACCACCAACTGGCACGCCACGGGACGCAAACTACGGCTGCTCGGGCATCCCGGTTCAAGTTACATGGACAGCCCATTAAATTGCCAAGTCATTTACGGAGTTTCGGCACTGGAGGTGCTCCGTGGCCATGGCAACCACCTTTGGCGCAATTAAGAAGAAATACCTTTGCTCAGACGAATGTCTTCATCCTCGAGGAAAACAGATACAATAAATTAAGTGCAGCAATCTTGTCCGCGTAAAACGTAGTCTCTGGGTAAAAGCACTCGAAAGATTAAATATAATAGAGCAATAAAGTCTTATATTTGAATCTGTTAAGTAATTCATCATCAGCGTTTTACCCGATTATAAACCAGATCTCCTCAACCCCTCTGATTAAATCCGATTTCCGCCGCAATCATACAAACTGTTTCAGGGAGAACGGCATGTTTTCGCAGAACGTATTTGCTTTTAATGACCTGCACCCACAGTGCCCACGCCCACATTCAGGAATCAGAATCAGATGCGACAGGCAAGGACGAAGGATGAAAAGCCTGGAATGGCGGACTGAAGAGCGGTCTGGAGCAGTGAAAAGAAATGTCGCCGGATGTCGTCATCGCAACGACAACGACAACGACAACGTCAGCGGCTGGTCCGCAGGAAAATGGGAAAGCCACAGATGGCAGCTGGCAGGAAAAAAGGAAAGGCACCAAACTTCGTGACGAACTTCATGGACTTGTTAAACACGTGTAGTTGGCACAGCAGTCGGCAGTCAGGTTCAACCGATTCAACAGCGGGAACTTTAAGCTATGCTCGTTAATTAGGAGTCGGAAATCAAATTACTGCCCGAGATTTCACCGAACTTAAGCTTGGGCTAATTTAATCGCAGGGAAATTCGGAAAATGTCCGCCGGCACTTGAGAAACCCTTTCAAATGGTCCACTATTAAAACTTTGACGCGTGCATCAAATCTTTCCATCTAAATGGGCCAACTTCCCAGTCAAGTGGATTTATCTCTCAGCAAATAAAGTTGCCAGCGAGTCTTGGCACTGCCCGAGGAAGATGTCAGTTACCCGTAACCCGTAACTATGTCTTGGTCTTAAGCGCCTCCCGAGCTCTGGGCCATCATTTCTAGTACATTAAGCCCTGGCTGAAAACTGCCGTCTCGAGTCGAAAAGTTGGGGAGCATCCATACTCTCATCCACATAAACATTAACATTCATGCGTGCAGAGGGCCGGAAATGTTTATTAGATTTAACCGCAGCCCGCTCACCATGTCGTATGCGCAATGTCCTGCTGACCTTGCGTGGTTTACGCTCTCATCAAAATTACAATGGCTCCGCTTGGGGGAGCTGGTCGACAATCGAGATCAGGTGCGAGTCCCCCGCTTTCAGCAGGGCCCTTTTTGCGTCATCACTCAATTTATCATCTGGCGTGGAGGGACTGAAATGAAATGTTTTCGCATTTTATTTTTCGGCTTTTTTGCCAGCTTGCTCCCGGGGAAATGTCAATTTAAGCCGGGGTTTGTCTTAATTATGTGAGATGTTTTTTCGACTCTCGCCCAGGAATTTATTTATTTAAGCAATGACAACAGCAAGGAAATGGCTTTTTGCATCGAATTACAATGATGTTCTGGTGAATTATCTGTGAAATTGATTGATGATGGTGTCGCAGCCAGATGAATAGAGACTCCTTGAATTTATGTGCTGTCACCTGGTGAATCAGGCAAATCATTTACTTAACACAAACCACAACAGACAATGAAACAACACCGAAAAGGAGGCGATAACCACTTCGGTGGTTTCCTATTGAACTCAAAACGGAGTTGAATTCCTAAATCTTTAGCCAAATATGCTTCAGTAACTACTGTGCTTTAAGAACTATCATTTCCATTGACTTTAAATTGGAATATCTGCAGCAAACAAAAAGATCAATCAACACACAAATGTGCAAAATATTTGTAGTTTTTTCTAAGGCTAAACACATTGGATTCTCGTTAAGGGCCCTTTGGCATTCCCATTCATCATTTAAATCCATTCATACAAAAAATAGTCAGAAGCAAATGCCCGACAACATAACGTTACAAATGATTTCCGAAGGGTTTCGCGGCAATGATACGAAAACATTTAAATTAAATGAAAACAATGTTTTCCGTCCGATTGCAAATCCATGGGAAAAGCCCCAAGATAACCAAACAGCAAGAACAAACAGCAAGCTGAGGACTAAACCAAAGCAAACAGGCAAAGTGAAGGCCACACAAAGGGGGAAATGGGTGAAATGGGCGAAGTGGGCAAAGTGGGCGGAGCAACCGCAGAAACAATTTATTATTTGCAAATTCCCACTCCCGAAAAGCGGAGCAGAGTGCCAATATGCAGGTTTTGCTTTACGAACTTCAATAAATAATGAAACCGGTAAGCAGGTGGTCGAAGATGCTAAAAGTTAAGAGCTGTGGCTCCGGCCCAGTCTGTCCAAATGACCACAATATTGACTGGATCCGGGCCAGCAAACAAATCTGAATGGACTGGCTGTCAGGATGCCAAGATATTTGAGCAGCAAAAGCACAGGGCACACAGATGGGTGCTTCATTCGTCATCTCGGAGGTCAAAGGGTAGGCTCGAATTTAAGCTGCGAAAGCTGCCACTTCTTGTGCAATTTCCCAATCACATCCAACCATTCAACTGGCCAGTGGCCAGAATCCGAGCTGCACGCGAAATCCACGGCCAATGTTCCATGGGACCACTGACCTTTTCTGCCCCCTGAACCCGATAAAATATGAAAAACTGAGGGTGGTGGATGGTGGATGGTGGAGTTGGGGGAAGTGGGAAGTGGGAATCACACGGCAACACCAAGAGCTCAAGCCACTTGGCCCTTGGGAGTTTATGGAAGAGCTTAGCAAACAAAATTATATTCAATTTCCTTTAATGGCCACCATAAAATAGCAGTCAGCAAAAGTAAAGCCGGCCGAAAGCCGCCACAAAAACTGTAGGCGTTGCGCCGCGAACTTCCTAAGGCAGAAATCAGGACGCGAGCAGTTATCCTCCATCCTTGGCGCTTTTTGTTAGGTAAGCAACTTGTTTGAAGCACTCCCAGTACTTCACAATGGATTATGTTTAGATGTATGTTTATCACAAGATATGAATATTCCATTTGTCCGGGCCATCACACAGCTGCAGCCGCCGTCGTTTGGGCCGTGTGAAAACGATTAAGCATACGCCCTGGTGTCCGCTCCATTTGCCACGATTCGCCACGACTCGCCTGCTTGCCTGTTGGCCTGTCAGGCCTGTCAACCAAATTGTTCCGGCCACGTAAATGGCACTGCGAGAGTGCTTTTCCATAATAAAAGGACATTTTTATTTATAATCTATTTTTGGGCAAATTTAGACATATACGCATGTTTAAAGTTACTTTGTACATATTTCGGCCATGACTTTAATTCATACGTTGTTTAAATGGGTACATTTTGAGCTCATATTGTGTATTGGCATTTTAGTTAAATATTAAGATGTTCATGCCCACGAACTCCAATTTTCTTATTTTCTTATTGCCATCATCAGCTGAAAACTCACAAGTAAGAACTATTTGTGTCTTAAACTTAGCATACCATTTTAAGCCAATGCTTTACATTTATCACTAATGCGATTACACCCAAATCGGATAAAATAAATTGATGACTTAGTTTTTGCATGGCATACTAAATGCTTTAAGGCGACTTACTATTAAAGATGTGCGTGCCTTTATATGATTTAAAGTTGATTTAAAAGTGTACTCAACACTCGACGGACTTGGAAAAGCATTCTATTTCGCAAAGTACGGACAGAGGTGCAGGTCCTCCGGCAGGATAACAGAGCTCTAACTATGTCGTGGCCCAAACCACAGGCTCTTAAGCTTTGTGTCGGAGACAACATAATCCAATAGATAGAGTCAACAAAGGGGAATGTTTACTATTAGGTTTATCGCCAGCTAAACCAGACGCAGAACGGGCGAATTTAATGCGAGCCGTTCGCATTTTATGGTCCATTTCCAGCTGAAAGCCAAGCCTGAAGTCCGGATCCGTTAATACATCAAACTCAAGCATCGTGACAGCCAACTTGCCGCCTTCTTATCTCCTCTTTGCGGTTGCGAGATAGCGACACTTGTCGCTGGAGGAGGAGAATATGGCCGACATCCTTAGACAATTCGATTGACATGAAATGAATTGTGAAATTAAACAGACTGCATAATGACAGCCGCAGAAAGGAAAGCGGCGCTGAAAAGGATTCTCGAATGGGGCCACAAATTGCTAAGTGATTTCGCAGAAAGGCGGAGAAGGCGCTGAGAAATAGCAGCCGGCCAGTTGCCTGGCAATAAAAATGATGCCTAAAAAGTCAGCAGCTAGGAGCATTAGGCCGTGTGAGAAAGGTTTGAAAGCGTCCTTGACTCTTCGTTATTTTTGCTGAATTTTGGGATCAACGCCTATTTGTTAACACCATAAACAGAACAGGGAATCTGTTCAGCTGCATGCCGTTTATAAAGCTTATATAGCAACAACTTACCCTGCAAATTGAAGAGCCAGAACAAAGCTAACGCCATTGAGCAATTAGCGAACTTGGGCGGCACAAGAGATTTTTCCGATTGCATGGAAAACTATTCACGCGCGAGCTTTAATCAAAAAGCATTTGAATTTGAATCGCACACAAATCGCACACAAGTCGCACTCACACACACTCACTGCACCAGCAAATATCAATCAACAATTGCGCCCGGGAGCATGCAACAATTTCTATTTCTATTTTCCTTTCCTTTGTGCCGGGCCGGGCCACGCGGCGTATGAGCAATCAATTTGTATCGAGTTTGGCACGCACTGCTTCAATTATTCAAAAGACCGTTACGCCAGTTCAGTGTGCGCATCGGAATCTATCGCTATTCACTCCTGCCCCTTTGCCAGCTTCCAGTTTCGGAGCCAAGCGTCTGGTTAGCCAGCCGACGTAGCACTGAGGCTTCACTTGGCCAGCACCTCGCTTTTGAAGGAACACAGGCACACAGTGGTCCCAATGGGTTCCACTCGAATCGGCGCATGCGGCCTGCCCTGCAGTGGATGTCGTTTGGAAAACATTGTAGCCGTTTTTCAATGGCCCCGAAAAGCGGGCAGCTTTGCGTGGAACTGTCGTTGCAATCGGAGATTTCAATTATGCATTACGTCCCTTTCAAGTGATCCAGGCGGGAGGTCTGGCCTGGAGGTCCTTGCTTCTGGTCTGGTCGGTCTGTTATTCCTGGCAAATCGCAGGCGTCTTAAGCCGCTGCACGCCGCCCGTTCTCGCCTGGCACACGGTGTCCACGGCAATCATGGCAACCAGGGCAAAAAACTAAACACGTCGTTGACAAAGGACGGCTAGCAGAGGTACGGAGTGGGACTGACATACGGCACGTGTGCTTATAAACTTCGAAAGCCCAAAAGCGCAGACATTTAATTCATGATTTCCACAAGGTGCTTGCAGCCAGGGGTTTTTATTTTATAAGTGTACTTAGAACAAGCGTTCATAGAAATCATTGGAGTTGGTCTGTAACCTTGTTGTACAACGAGAAGTTTGGCATGCTGCCCATATTATAGCACAAACTATGTGTCTTCGAATGTAATGAAAGATCTTACAATTTGGTTACTATTTTACGATTTATTCAAGCTCGGCTTTCCTGTTCATGCTGATCCAAATTGAAGCATGGCTGGGTATTTATCCTTCTGACTGAAATGGGAAGACCATTCCAAGGCTCTAATCATATTGCCAGTGATGGAAATTTTCATCCCTAGCAGCGAGGTTGGTTTTCCAATTACTTGCAATAGAAAAACGCTTCAAAACGCCGATAGCGCTGCGAACCGCACTCCAACCTCTCAATTATTCCATTTCATTTCGCTGGAAATCTCTGGCGCAGCTCTAACATTAATCTAATACCTATATTTGCAGATGCAAAGCACTGAACACCTTGGATGTCTGAGCTCCAAGCTCCAAGCTCAAATCTCCAAGCTCCATGCTTTCACCTTTGCCTTCGTGTTTCCCTTTGGTCCAATAAAATGCATAAAATGCGTGCACAGTTGGCGGCACAGGTTGCCTAAATGCAATTTCAAGTCGGTCCTTTGATTGGATCCCCTCCCGGAGCAGTTTATATGTATATCATTACTAGTGCCGTTGTAAGTGGGCGACGGAAATAATTGAATTTGGCTGAGACGAGTCAGGAGGCGATTGCCAGCAATTGCAACGCTCGATTAAGTTTGTAACTCTGTGAATTCGCCCACCTGATGGAGGATGTTGTGTATGTGTGCATATTAGAAACGACGCGTTCTGCTTTAGGGTGAGACAACAACTGACTTTTTTATTTTGCTTTGCTGATCAGGAATGATTTTTGGTATACTAGGGTTAGTGTTGTATATCGTAGATATTAAGAGGATAAGTAGAGTAATTTCAACAGAGTGGTGAGATGTATATTTGAATTAACATATATAACACATCTCTCCCCTTAATTTAATGGCATTTTTTTGTTAGTATGGCGCTTCCTGAAGTTCGTGGTCTGATAGCGGTTGACTTCTTGGCGTGTCCGAGAGCTTCTACGAATCGGAATACCTGAACGGCGAGGCTGAGGATTCTTCTGAACGTTGGGCTGTGACTCTTCAGAAACTCGGCTTGGCTGAACATCCTGTGACGGTTCGGATATCGGATCTTCTTGTTGTGTAGCCGCTGACTGAGCTTCCAGCTGAGTTGTGGGCTGATTTGGGAGATCAGGTGCCCACCAATATGTAGTGTTTTCTTCCTTAGAATCCTTGATGGCATCTGGACCAAATCTTGGCTTGATTTGATTGATGTGACGCTTGATGACACCTGTTTTGGTACGAAGGATGAATAGCATATGTCCTACAGGCCGGTCGATGACAGCTTCTATCCACTTTTCCCCTCTTGCGTAGTTTCGAGCAAATACTTTCTGGCTTGGAAAATACTTCGTAGATGCTAGTGGCTTACTATCAGATTTCTTCTCTAATAGTTGGCTTAAAATAGTGCGAACTGGGCGACCGTGTAGAAGTTCTGCTGGAGATTTACCTTCTGCATTTGGTGTAAAACGATACGAACTTAAATATTTCGTAACGGCTGCTCTGACAGATAACCCATCTCTGATATTTTTGCCCACTGCTGTTTTGAATGATTGTACGAATCGCTCAGCAAGACCATTTGATGCTGGATGAAATGGTGCAGTGGTGATGTGGTTTATTCCAAAGTTCTTGCAAAATACCTTGAAACTTTCTGCTGTTAGCTGGGGACCATTATCGCTAACTAAGGTTTTCGGATAACCTTCGATGGCAAATATTGTTGTGAGTGCTGAAATAGTATTTTCTGTTGTGGTGGACGACATTTGCGTTATAAATGGGAACTGAGAGTAAGCGTCAACGCAAATTAACCACATTGAATTAAAAATCGGACCCGCAAAGTCGATATGTATTCTTTCCCAGGCGGATGTAGTGTTTGGCCAGCTAAAAAACTCTTTTGCAGGAGCTGGATTAGCCACTTTGCAGATGTTACAATCTTTTGCTAATTGGTTGATATCCTCGTCGATCCCTGGCCACCACACATGTTGACGTGCTAGTTGTTTCATACGTACAATTCCCCAATGACCATCGTGTAGGAAATTAAGAATCGTTTTACGTAGCTTGCTTGGAATAATAACTCGGTTTACTTCAGAATGAAGGCAAAGAAGGCTGCTGTTGAACGTGAGGGCAAATCTTCGGTTAAAATATGGCATTAATTCTCTTTCTACCTGTTCAGGCCAGCCATTGTAAACGTATTTATAAACTTCCTTTAGAATATAATCGTGTTCAATGTTTCGCTTGACTACATCGACATTTATCGGGCAAGATACTTCGACTATGTTATAGCATGCCTCCTCCTGATCAAATTTATCATCAGAGTTGACTGGAAGACGTGAGAGTGCGTCTGCATTTCCATGTGCGGTTGTCGAACGATATTTTATATCGTACTGATAGGCCATCAGAATTATAGCCCAGCGCTGGAGTCGGTTTGAAGTCATCGTTGGTAGATGCTTGCTTGGTGAAAATATCGTAACTAAAGGCTTATGATCAGTGATTAGGATAAATTTTCTACCGTATAGATACTGATGAAACTTTTGTACTCCAAATATAATAGAAAGTGCTTCCTTTTCTATTTGGCTGTACCTGACTTGGTGCACATCTAGAGTTTTAGATGCAAAAGCGATTGGCTTTTCTCTGTTACCCGGATGCAGGTGTGACAACACGACTCCTATACCGAATGAAGAAGCGTCGGTAGCTAAAACGAGCGGAAGGTCCTCGTTAAAATGTACTAGCTCTGTAGCGTTTAAAATATGTGTTTTAAGTGCTGTGAATGCCCGTTGCTGGTCTGTTCCAAACTTGAATAGTGTGTTTTTTCTGCGCAGCTGATTCAGCGGAGCTGCTACTTGTGAATAATTTGGGATAAAATTGCAATAATAGTTTACTTTACCCATAAACGCATCTAACTGTTGTAGATTAGTGGGCGGCTTCAATTCCTTGACAGCTTCTAGTCCTGAGGTATCCGGAAGGATGCCCTTACTGCTCACTCTTCTCCCCAAATATTCGATTTCTTCTTTGAGGAAGAAACATTTTTCTTTCTTACATTTTATACCATTCTCTTGTAGAATACCTAAAATTCTTTCAAGGCGAGCAAGGTGTTGCTCAGTCGTAGGCGCTGAGATAATTATGTCGTCGAGGTAATTCCCACAACCTTCTATGCCATTTAGAAGTTGCTCGAGATGCCGTTGGAATATAGCTGGAGCGCTGGCTATTCCATACGGTAAACGTTGGTACTGGAAAAGTCCTAACGGCGTGTTGACAACCATAATTTTCTTCGTTGCATCATCTAGTTCCATTTGTAGGTATGCGTCCTTCAGATCGATTTTGGAAAAATGTTTTCCATGGCGAATGGCATGAAATAGAGTTTCTCGCGTTGGCAATGGGTATTGCTCGATGTCCAATTGGGAATTGACACCTTGTTTAAAGTCGCCACAAATACGTAGTGCTCCACCCGGCTTGGGTGCTAGTACTATCGGAGATGCCCAATTGCTGAATTTAATGGGTTTCCAAATACCTGCATTTGTGAGACGCTGCGCTTCCTCTTTAAATTTGTCCATTTGTGCAAACGGAATCTGTCGGCTTTTGTAGAATTTTGGAACCGAATTTGGCTTTAGGTATATGCTTGCCTTAAAGTTTTTTATAGTTCCGATAGCAGGTTCAAATACTTCCTTATATTTGGTGCAAAGGTCAGTCATTTGAGACAGCTGTGCTTCGCTTACATTTGAAATTTGCTGAATTTCGAAATTGAATGTTTTGAACAAATCCAAACCAAAAAGATTGTTTGAATTTTCCACGTTTGCCACGATGATCGTTACGTTTGCTGATTTGTTGCCACACTTTGCCTCAGTGTGCAGTTCACCCAAAACTGGAATTTCGCTTTGGCCAAACGCATGCAAAATACGAATACATTTTGCTAATTTAGGGCTGCCAACTTGGCGGTATGTTTGCAAATTCATCACCGACACAGTTGCACCTGAATCCATTTGAAACGGAACGATTGTATTTAGAATTTGAACATCAATCATGGTTTTATTGATTTCAAACCTAGCTAATTTTTCCACAGTGTATACCGTTTGGATAGTATCGGTGTTTTTGTTTTGGTTCTTTTTGTCACTATTTTCCATCTTCATTTTGCACTGTTTTGACATGCATACAACAGCTATGTGTCCCTTTCTTCCACATGTATGGCAAATGGCATCACGAAATTTACATTTTTCGCGCATGTGTGAGTTTCCACAGCCGGAGCAAGATTTGAGCGCGATCTTGCCTCCTTTTCCATCCCCACTGTTACGGTGTTTGTGATTGTTTTTGTGTACGTAAACTGCGTTCATGTCTACTGATTTCTTGTCACTTTCCTTGATAACAGCTACTGTTTTCATTGTTGCCTCGTATGTTTCGGCAATAGAAATTACATCTTCTAGCGATGGCTGAAGCTTTTGCAAAGCTGCTGTGCGAATTGCGTCGTATGGCGTATGCACTATTATTTGATCGCGGATCATCTCATTTACATAGTTTAATGTACACCCTTCTGATTGGCATACAAATTGGCATTCGCGAGCTATGCCACGTAGATCAGCTACCCACTCCTTGTGTGTTTGTGAGTCCCGCATTTGCCGTTTGAAAAATTCATAACGAGCAGCGACAACATGCCGTTTTTGCTTGAAGTGCTCCGTTAACTTTTCGGTGATTTGTACATATGTGTGTGTGTTCGGATTTTCACTCCCGAATAGATTTTTCACTAGTTCGAAAACATGTGTACCTACCCAAGAAAGAAAATAGGCTTTTTTCTTCTCTTCGGCTAGAACTGAGTACGCTTTAAAATGTTGCGTTAGCTGTTGTAAATACGTCTCCCAATTTTGGCTATCCTTACTAAAACTTGGGAACGGCGGACACACAACGATTTGTTCTCCTGCTACGGGAAAGTTACGTTCCCGTTCAAGAAATGCTTGCATCCATTGTTGTTGCTGCTGAAGTAATTGTTGCTGTTGAGCCAACAACTCTTGTAAATTACTTTGATTCTCCATTGTTTTTTCGTTCGATCTCTTGCAATAGACTACCGACACGAATTTCTGTTTTTTTTACTCGTCGCCAATAATTGTTGTGTATGTGTGCATATTAGAAACGACGCGTTCTGCTTTAGGGTGAGACAACAACTGACTTTTTTATTTTGCTTTGCTGATCAGGAATGATTTTTGGTATACTAGGGTTAGTGTTGTATATCGTAGATATTAAGAGGATAAGTAGAGTAATTTCAACAGAGTGGTGAGATGTATATTTGAATTAACATATATAACAGAGGAGGACGATTTACATGGCGGCGGGGACTCCTTGGCCATTATTTCCGACCATAAATCCCCATCCCCGGTTGGTCGAGTGTCACGCTCCGAAGGTTGGCCGGCTAACTGGCTAACTGGGCACCGATGGACAGATCGCATTTCGCATTTCAAGGGCTGCTAATTATGAACCTCGTTAGGCGGACAGGTGACCCTGCTGGTATCTCGTTGGCCTTTGATTTTTTGCCCCGAAAGCCGTTGGCAGGCCCACGACAAGGTGACTAAATCAACATCGGGCTAACAAGCATAATTAATGAGCTCCGGCATAAATCACCGGCAGGCCAATCAACGTTGTCTCAATGGCCATACGTCAGACATTCGGCAGGAGTATATCACCTCGTTCGCCACCAGGGTCTCATCCTTACAATCAAACAGATTTGTGGCCATCGTCCTCCTGCGCCTGCTCTGTATGTAATTAATAATCCCCTCAAACAAATCAAATGCCCAAATCTGCTGCACCCTTCGAATGCCTTCCGATTCCATAGTTCGACTCCCAGTTCCCTTGACGTTGCACCCTGGATCTCGTGGCACGTCTGTTGCAACTTGCCACTTTTTCCGTTTTCCGGACTCCCTCCTTCGGACTGACGTGCGGCTTTATTGGCGTCTTCTGCGACACGCGCCACTGGCTCAAATTGAGCACCGAGCCAATTGTTCCGGCCAGGATTGCTGCCACTCCCCCCTCGGACCTCCTCGCATGTCCTTTCAGCTGACAATTACAACGCATTCTGCCTGTAACTGTCGCTCGCCGATGCTGCGCTTTTTTAGCCCGTCACTTGGGTATGCTGCGTATTTTGGGGCATACGAGGAAAATGCATTAAAGGCTTTTTACTAATGGTTATTGGACCAATTTGAATAAAAGGTCCCAGACTTCTGCAGCTGCTGAAGAGCAGCTTCGATTTAAGCCAAGCTAACACTCCATTAATCAATTAAAATATCATAATATAAGGCAGAGATACGACTTCAATGGAGTAAACTAAACTTTGTCAGTCTTAACAATTGGTAAGCAAGATGCTGCAGTTACGAGTATTTTATTACTACTTTTTCAGAAGTCCTCTAGAGATGGAAGTACTATTACAGTAGCAGGTACCTGTTGATTTTCTTAGGGATACGTCTTTTACGACTTACTGACTGAATAAGACTGAGTATCCTCTAGTCGAATCCCCTGAACCAGGCTCTTGAGCTGGTTTAGTTGTTGTTCGAGGAGGTTTATTTAGCATGCAGCTGGCAAGACGGCCGTCAACGTCCATTGAGTTCCCCGTGGATCTAATGGCTCCACAGCGATAAATGCGAGGGCGTTCGCGCGGTGTGTGCGCAGTCTGTCACAGTGTGAGTGTGGGTGCGTGTGTGACTGAGTGGATGTGGATGTGTGAGTGGAGTGCGCGAGTAGAAGCAAAAGGGACTTCCCCGGCAGCAACAGTCACAATCAGTGGCTGTCGCTTGAAACTTCTCCTCTCGCGCATTTTAGTGGTACTGCCGATAATACTCCTCGCCTAATTGCCCACACACGCGCACACTTAACGTTCCAGATAAAATTAACGCCGCCGGGCAGCGTTTTGGATGGTGGGGCTGCGTGTAAAATATGCTCATAAGTGGGATTGGTCACGGACTTAAAAAGCGGATAAGCATCTGTTTAGGCAGTCGTGAATTAGTAAAGGGTCAATGAAAAAGGCATCAAGCTGCGGGGCGAAACGTGAGTGTTTGAGCCTACCAAAAATGGGGTCATAATGAATTAAAAACGAAATTAGGCTCTCCAAACATCTTCCTTTTACGCCGCCCACTAAACTTACAAAAATTAAGGCAACCCCACAGGGTAAGGAGGCTTCCTCTGGCCAGGATCCTTGCAGCCAACATGACCGGAACTCCGCTGCACGCCATTTTGCCTTGGTCAACACGAGCTGGGAGCATGTTAAACCATGATTAATACGTGTTGATAAACAGTTATTGTAATTAATCGCGCCGCTCGTATCGCGCGACTTTAAATCAACTCGCTTGGCCAACCTAATTGGCGCGACTTTCCGTGGCCGGCATAAATTTGAATTTGGCGCCTTCACCCACTCGCACTCGCACTTGCACTTGGATTTGGATCGAAAATGGAAATGCATTTATCATTCGCCCCTCCAGTCGGCAGGCGCACTTATCTGAAATTAAAAATCGCTCTTACCTGAATTTATGTCAGCACTTTGCTGCCAATACTTTCTACACATTCCTTTCGTCCTTTCGTCCTTTGGTCCTTGTCCCTTTGAATCGACGTTGCAATGCACCGGGGTCACTTGTTAGCCACAACAAACTTTTCACATAATTAAAAGCTAACACAACTTTCGGCTTCAGTTCGACGAAAAGTTCCCCGACATGCAGTAGTACACAATACGAGCTCCTCTATTAGCAGATTTCTGCACGTTTCAGTCTATTTGTAAGGATCCGTCCAACTCCATGGTCCACATTTCTGCGAAAGTTTCGCTCACCCACTTTGGATCTGTGAAAGGTTCTGTATTGAAAAGGTTCTGGAGGAAGTGGAAGCGGAAAATGATAGTCAAAACCGCTCTTTGTCTTAGAACCTAAGACAAATGTTACCATTTTTGGGTGTAAAGTCAGATGTGAGATTTCCTAGTAAATTATAGCTTTCATTAAAGAAATTGTATATAACTAAAAGATATTGGTTTCTTCAAAATAAGTCCAAAGAGAACTTTATTTTCTGAACCACCAATTTCAAGTTAGGTCAGTAAGTAAATAGTAGACCGAAATATATATATCAAGTACTCTGTTGTTATTATCCAAAACCTTTTTTTATTTTAATAATCAATTTTCTTTTTTAAATCAAACGGAAAAAGGCAGAAAACGCATGGATTCCCTGTTTTCAAACCATTGAAAGTGCTTAGCTCACATGTAGATGGCGCTTTATCCTCTTGTAAACACAGTGTGGCCAGATTGTCGTTTTTCAATACATTACTTTAGCGCTCAATTTAAAATGAATTGTGGAAATGAATGCTGAAGTATAAATTCTATATATTCTATATAAATACTTTTCATCATTACCTTCGAACATTATAATAAGCTGCACTTTGATACAGTGGACCCCCCAATTCAAAGACCACAAATCTCATTCGAGTCCAATATATTAAAAACACATTTGCAATGTATTGTGCAAGAGTTAAAGGTACTTAATCATACATTTCTACATAAACAGAATATACGTATATTAAAAGCATACTCGGCGCAGCTGTATACATAATATCAAATGCCTCAAAGTAACAAAAGTCGACCGAAGAAGAACGGAGAGGATCGAATGGGTTAACTACACATTGTACGGACAGAGATGTGCTGAAATGCTCACATCAAAAGCAGCGGCTGCAAAATAATCCTCCCGCGCGATACTCCAAAAATATGTGTATATATATGTATGTGTATATTCAATTGAGGATTTAGCAATCACATTACTGGCACTCGTTACATTGAAGCAATTCCCTTCTGTTTTTGTATCTAAAGCATTTTCACATCAACACATTTTTAAGGCAGCCCCCCTTACTTCTGGCCCAGATGCAGCTTGCCCAGCAGGGCGTTGGCCTGCTGACCGGCGGACTCCTGGGCCTGTCCGGCCGCATCCTGGACGGTCTTCTCGACGGACTGGCGCTTCTGGTCGACGTACTGGTTGGCCTCCTGCAGCTTCTGGTCCACCGTCTGGCTGGTCTGCTTCAGAGCCCCGTCGATGGCGCCCTCCGCCTGCTTCAGCTTCTGGTCCGCCACGGTCTCGGCGGCCTTCACGCTCTTGTTGATGGCGTCGTTGGCCGCCTTCTTGGTCTGGTCCACCGCATTGGCGGCCGCTCGCTGGGAGGCCTCCGCCACGTTGGCCGCCACCTGCTTGGAGTTCTGGGCCACGGCCGCCGCCTGCGCCACCGTGTTGTCCACCGCCTGCTTGCCCTGGTTGACGGCTCCGGCGGCACGGTTCACGCCCTGATCGATCGCCTGACCCGCCTTCTGGGCCTCGGCGGTGGCCAGAGCAGCAGCTTCCTTGGCTGTATCAAAAGAATGATATTGGTTGGAAAATGCTATGAAATATCTTTGAAAAAGTGGAGCTAAAGATGTGGATATCTATCGAATGGGCAGGTTGTAGTTCAGCTTGAACATGTGATGTTCTCTCTAGTTATAAATCTCCATCGCATTAAATTGTTTTCACAATTATAGAAATATTTCAATATTTATTATGAAATGTTTTCGAAAAGGCGAAACTTTTCCTTGGAAACAAGTATTACGTCAATGCGTTACTAAAGAAACCCATTTATTATGTTCTCTTGAGTTTGAACTGCTAAAAAGTTTTGCGTATCGGATAAATTGGAAATGGAATGCTAATGAGATAACACTTAGCAAGAACTGATAGCTGATTTTGAAATTTATCTCAAACGTGCCTCATTCAATTGTTTTGTAAAAGAATTTGTAGAAGTATTTTACAAAATGGAAGATTTTGTACATCTTTAGAAACACAACTCCAAAGCCAATTGCTGTTGTAAAACATCATGTAAGGGTTCCATCTTTCTCCTCTCCACTTTTTGGAATCTCGTTACTCACCCGTGCTGGCGGCCAGCTGCTCGGCCTCGCCCTTGGTCTGCTGGACGGACTGGCCCACCTTCTTGGCCTGCTCCTCGGCTAGCTTCTGGGCCTCGGCGGCCTTCTCGTTGGCCAGCTTCTCGGCCTCATCCTTCTTCTTGCTGAAGAGGTTGGCGGTCTTGTCGCCGAAGTTCTTCAACGAAGCTGGGGATGAAAAAGGAGTGCATTGTAGATCCTGATTGAGCTCGAGGTGGATGGGTAGGTGGAGGTGTAGGTGGCTGGGTGGCTGGGTGGCTGGGTGGGATTACTTTGGTTTTGGCGACTGGGAAACATGCTGACTGGCCCTCTGGATGCTAACTAAGCTCTGGCCTGGCGCCAATCATAATTTATAGCCTGATTGCAATCAGCGGGATGAGCCGCCGATCGGATCGGAGATTTGAGATTCCAGATTCCAAATTCCAGACAGGTAATTGCCGAAACATAAACAAAACAGCTGGAGCATGAACTATTTACATGACTAAATCGAATCGATTAGACAGGGACACTTTCCTATTAATAGCATCAATAGAAACTGCGCAACTAGGGGCTGCTGAAATCGTGATCGCCAGCCCCATGGCGTCAGCCTTCAAATTTGAGGCACTCTGGCCGCTCAGACTTATATTCGCAATTCGCATTAACAGAATAGAATAATTAACGAGCGCCGGCTTCTGCATTCACTTGGAGTGACGTGTGCGCCCACTCAAATAGAAACAGTGTGCCACTGTAGTTTCCGAACTCGGAACCGGGTGCGAATCGGTTGGGCGGAACGGACGAAACGGAAACGGGCGGAAACAGCCGAGGAATTTCTTTGCAATATACGTGTCGTACTGTATATATATGAGGCAAACAAAGCAGGCAAAGTATTCAAATTATTCGGCGTATGTGATGTCATAATGGGGAACCGCCGAATGAAATCGCCTCAGTTTCTGGCGCGGCTTATTCACGCTTTCTGATTGTGATCGGGAATGTGTTTATTCCGATTCGGTTCTCTCGCCAGAGATACTTTAATACTCTAATGGCCCCTCCACTCGACTCACTTCCAAATAATTTAGTTTCGATCAATTTCGTTTCGCATTTAATGGGCCAAAATGTGCGAACATAATAGTTTCTATTCTACCATTACTGGGCATCGGGATTATGGAATGTGTGGGCTCGGCTGAGGTGTTGAAACTACATTTACTGTTTCAAAAAAACAAGCTGAATCAAAGGAATTCAAACACTTCAAATGCTAATGGCTAAGGAATGTACATACATATGTATGTGGCATTGAACTTGCTCAGCAATCTAGAATTTAGCAATTTAAGCGGAGTAATCGTGCCATCTACACTGTACAATACTAGCTATATGTATGTGTATGAATAGAGGGGAATCATGCATTGCTAAATATATTTGCTGTGTGCTGTTTGCGAAATTAAAATCGTATTAAAAGATACTTAAAACACATTCGTACATTCGTAAAAGATACTTAAAACGCATTCGTACATCTATACGTTGTTAAACCTATGATGAGTTACTAAAAAGGTCGCCACACGAATAAGGCAACTGTAGTGTTTAGTATTCCCGCCAAATCCTTTGGATATAACTTAATGGCTAACACACGCGGAATTCCTAAGGCAGCAGCCCTATTTAAGGCCTTTGCGTAATAAGACGCATTTTGTTCTTCAGCCTTAACTCGAAACTGTGGCAGCTTGTGGTCAATACTGGAAACCGGCTTAGAAGCATGGCCAGAAGGCAACACAATAAGCCCAGACTCTCACAGCCTCTGGCGTCGTTTCTGTTTCTGTTTTTGTTTTGGTTTTGGTTTACTTGGTTTCAGATTGTGATTTTGATTTTGTTTTTGTCGATGTCGCACTCGCAGCTCAGATAATGCGCCGAAGCCTCTGAATAGAGGAAAACCTGTAGCTTGAGCCCAGCTCGGAACTGACACACACACACATGGGCACGGAATGAATATCTATGAGTAACTGCGATTTGAGGTCTACCGACTCACGTTGCAAACCAGTTCTGGATGCCTAAAAGAGCTACAATCCGTGATGAATCGATGGAGCTACTGTGGCCGCTCTTCCCGCTGTTGCCACATTTGTTGTTGCTGATGATGTCATGTGAGATACAACAGCACAATCGAGATATAATATACCAAAGAACTAGAACTGTGTATATATGTAAGAGCCGCGCGTGGCAGAAAGGGGTGGCGTGGCACTCACACGCCCCACGAATTGAAATTGTTTTGGCCCCCGGCGAATCGTCATCCGACCGAAGGTCGTCTGAGTCAGCTGGCAACGGAGGAGGAGGCCAGAGGGGAAGGGACTCGTGTCCTGGCCACGGACAATCCGTTGGCTGATGTCACGACCCTGCCAGGTAAATCAATAATCGGGGAGAACAAGGCCGGGTCAGACATCTAGCCCTTTGGGGCGGGTTATGCTAATGGCTTCGAATGAAGTCACTGGAGTCGATCGAATCTCAGAACATAATGCCAAGCGTTTTGAGGTGGGGAAGATTACCAGCGAGTTCTCAGCTAGCAATTAGCTCACTTGTGCAACCACAAATTGAAAGGAGGACATGTCAGGGTCAAAACTTAATTTAAGGAGAACCAAGTCCACTTTAAGTCCATCTATTCCAATCACTTTTGCTCATGACGCCTGCCTATCCTCCTCCTACTCCTGATGAAGGAAGCCCTAGAAGGTTATACTCCGAAGGTTCTAAGGTGTGTTCCTTATCTCAGAACCATATAAACTTTATATAACTTTATATTTAGAAAGGTCCAACTCATCTATTAAAATTCCTTTGATATATATATATTTAGAATACATTGAATGACTATGCACATTATTACGACGATGTACCGCAATCAAGGAACCTAGAGGGTTAACATTACGGGCAATTACAGCACCCCTGCCACTTTCCCAGCTCGTTTTCTTCAAGTGTATCTAATAGCCAATTAAACTGAATGACCCTAAACCTGACCCACTGGCGGGTGACCAAATGAGCCCACGACATTGGATTGGCGTAGGCATTCCACAGGCATGGACTTGTAATTGAATTGGCCATGCCGCCGAAGATGCCGCTCCACCTCCAACGGGCTCCAGATCGATTGGACGCACTGCTGGCCAGCGGAGGATATAAGTACAGGAGGCGATGGGAGCCGGCTCACTGTGCACCGGCGGAGCGAGCAAAATGAAGCATCTCCTGACTGCACTCGTGGCCCTGCTGAGCATCCTGCCTGAGCTCCTGGGATCAGGACCGCCCTGCCCGCGTCGCTATCTGCGCAGGATCAACGGCAAGTGCTACTACTTTTCGGTGAAGAAGGTGAGCCTTGGCCACAGGTCACAGGTCAACTGTGATCGAACGACTCATATCGGGTAGAGCTATGCATTAATACGATCTATTATTATCCCATTGAGATGAACTGGTTCGGCGCCCTGAACAACTGCCTACGCAAGGGCCTGACCCTGGCGGACTTGAGCAACCAAAGGGACTTCGATGGGGCCATCGGGTTCCTGAGTGGCCTGGGCAACACGGAGGACTTCTGGTTTGGGGGCAACGATCTGTACCACGAGGGTCGCTTCCAGTACATCAGCAGCGGACGGCTGGTGCGCTACTACAGCAACTACAGCAACGTGCTGCCCCTGGAGCACTCCGAGTGCGACGACTGCCTGGAGGTGAGGATCCGCTCCGAGATCAACATGGTGTCGGCGGACAACTGCCACGAGCGGCAGTACTTCATCTGCTCGGAGCGCTACTGCCAGGACTCGGACGGAGGCAAGAAGCCGAAGCACCACAGCCACGAGCACTTGCATCACTTCCACCACGACATTGGCGAAAGTGGCGATGGCGAGGTGGAGGAGGAGGAGGGGGGCGACCACGACCGGCAGGACCCCATCGCCAGTGGCTCAGCGGAGAACCCGGAGCCGGACTCCGAGGATGCAGCCGGGGCGCTCGACGTGCCGGATGAAGATCAAGTGGATCCGAATGGCGTCTCGGTGGCTCCGGGAGCGGAAGAAACAAAGCCCGTTGGCGGTACTGGTGAGCCTGGTGCAACTGCTGCCCCCGGCGCTGCAGCTGAAGCAGCTGAAGGAGCTTCTCCAGCCCCCGCCGGCGCAGCTCCAGCTGCCGAGGGAGCAACCACTCCTGCCGCCGAAGGAGCAGCCACACCCGCACCAGGAGCAGAAACCCCCGCCGCCGCAGCAGCCGAGACTCCGGCGCCGCCAGCAGCCTGATCTGCCGACTTCCCAGCTGAATGCCGCAACTATTATCGATTCAAAATAAAAGACAGCAATAATATTACCAGTGGTTTTCAAATCTTCAAATTCAACTGAAGGTCGGCACTTTGGGTACATCAATGAAATTACAGATACGCCAAATTATGATTATGCCGAATTTAAATAAATGTCAATCGAAAAAAGGTTCTATCTTTCAAATAAACCCAGGGGAAATGTGCGATAATCGTATGTGTTAGGTTCTTTGAAAATGGTATCATTGGTGTGCAGCGATCCATATCAGTTTCTTAAATAGAAAATGTTCGTTTAATGACAACTTATTTTGAAGAATATTTAACTATTCGAATATTTGATGAATGGAGTAGTTTAGGTTAAAGTGAACTTAGACATGGCTTTCATTTCAGGGATGCAGATGTTTGGAATTATACAACAGTCATAAAATCGTTGTAATACTATTATTATTATTATGAGGAAGAACTTCAAGTCGGAGGTCAGCGGTTGACCACTTAATCGGACAGTAATTGAGTCCCAAAGCAACCTGAATACAGTACCATTGAATAAAATTGGTTCATTTACTGAACCCTTTTCAGATGTCAGTGAATCCGTGCACTTCTTCATCCGAGGTGCAAGTCCGACCAGTACCAGCATAGTTTCGATGCTGATGGTGACTGAGAAACCACGGTCAGAAGCAGAAACCCTCGGGCATCACCATGCCCAATCAATATTAGTCAATTTGATGCACTCTACCCGGCGATAAGAAAGCTGTGCGAGCCCTGCTCGCTTCGCTAATGCGAATTGGTCACTCCGCGGTAATGCAGATGCCACGCCCACGAAAGGGTATATATAGAACAGGGGGCGGCACGCATGCTTACAGTTTGGCTGGACAGGTGCCTCAGTTTTGCTGGCAGCCATGAGGATCCTACCAATTGTGATTCTGACCTTGATGGCGGTCCATTACGGCTGCGGCAAGAAGCAGGGCAAGAAGGCCAAGGACAAGGGTCCTTGTGGTAAGCCCTATCTCAAGGAGCTGAACGGAAAGTGCTTCTACGTGGGCGCCAAGAAGGTGGGAGAGCCATCACTATCACTGAGTCCCACAATAACGATATTTCGCTTGAAATGTATTGGCAGATCAACTGGTTCGGGGCCCAGAACAACTGCCTGCGCAAGGGCCTCAACCTGGCCGACGTGTCCACCGTGGAGGACTTCAACGCGGTGGTCCACTACATGAAGTCGCAGGTGGGATTCGACGACTTCTGGTTCGGCGGCAACGACCTGCAGTCGGAGGGCCGCTTCAAGTACATCAGCAACGGGAAGCTGGTGCGCTACATGGGCGTCTCCCCCATAGTGGAGCCGACGGAGCGCTCCAACCTGGACGACTGCCTGGAGATCCGAGTCCGGCCCAACGTCACCGTCGTCCTGGACGTGAACTGCCAGGAGAAGAAGTACTTCATCTGCGAGCAGAACCAGCTCAAGTGCGCGGTGCCCACGGCGGACAGCGGGGATGGCCAGAAGCACAGCCACGAGCACTTGCATCACTTCCACCACGACGCCGGCCAGAAGGAGAAGCAGGAAGGAGAAGCGGGGATCAAAGAGCAAAGTGTGGAGAGCGATTCACGGCCAGCTGACAATTCGAATTCAACGGAAATCGGGGACTCGGAGGAGAAGAAGACGGAGGGCGCGCCGCCTGGAGGTGATGGTGGTGGCACCACGGAGCCGCTGTCCGAGAACGGCCTGGGAAACTCGGGGGCCACCAATGCCGAGGAGGCCCAGACGGTGCCGCCAGGCGGGGGCGCGGGTGCCTCCACGGCGGCAGAGGGCACTGGAGCAGCCACGCCCGCCCCGGATGCGGCCGCTCCGGCGACAGGTGCACCAGCGGAAGGAGCTCCAGCCGCCGAGGCCGCCACTCCTGCACCGGCAGCTCCGGAAGGCGAGGCCACACCAGCACCTGCTCCGCCGGCCTGATCGCACTAACCCACCGACCGGGCGGACCAATGGACATCTAGGGAATCGAGGAATGTTTGAGCTTTCACCAAATAAATTTGAGTTTTAATTTGAGTCCGTTCGAGTTATTACAAATAGTTTCCCAATGGCATTCATGGGAACGATATACAAGATGATAAACTATTGGCTTGTTCTTGTATGAAGTACTATTCCAGTAGTGTCATTATTACAAATTCCACATTTTACAGTTATTTTTTTTAATTTTTAACAAAACATGTTTTCAAACTCTCCGCAGAAACTTCTTCATTTTAGGAAACGGTCTTTTAAACAAAACTTTAAGCGGAAACCAAAAACGTAATGTACATAGTTTCTAAGAGATGGCTTCGGCTAGCTTTTTAGGTGATAGTCCCAAGGCATGCGAAACATAGAATATCAAAGTGCTAATAGGAAAAAGATGCAGCTACTAAATATTAAAATGTTGAAATGTTGAACTACGCAGTCGGTGAGGAATGTCTGAGTAACACTATCAGATTATCAGATGATCAAGGTAATTCTAGTTCGGTGGAAAGTTCACCACTCGGGGTTACTTACATTTCGATGCATCTGTTTGGCATTGATTGGGAACAGATAACAGATAATAGGGAAAAGTATGTTATGAATAGAATTACATATAGACCGCATAATAGAACCAAAGTGCCTTTCTCAAGGGCCAATGCTTGACCACGCGGTTCTCAAGTGGCTTCTAGTGCCGGAGGATTTCGGAGATCGGAAGCGCAGCTGGACGATGGAACTCTGGGGCTTTGCACCCACTTCCAGAGACATAAGTGGGCCAGAGCCCCAAGCAAACACCAGCGGCACAACCCCGAAGATACAAAGTATATGTGCCTCAGATTCGTGTTGGTTCGTGTGTATCTGGGCAGCTATAATTATATACGTATCATCGTTTTGGGTTTGGGTGTGGGATGGCAAGGCATGGGATGGGCCAGCGAGAACGGCTGGGAGAACTCGTAGTCCATTTGGAGCTACATATAACTGCGCCATAATTGGCTTACGTATCATCCACGTCGTCGTCATCACCGCCATCACCACAGTCATCACCACAGCCATCACCATCTCCATCACCATCAGCAGAGCCAAGCCAGCGGAGCCGCGGTAGCGGATAATTAGGCTGTAGCCATTGCGACCCGTATCGGATCGAACACGCCCGGTTGGCCAACCCCACCCGACCGCATATCCAAGTCCCGGGTGGCCAGCTGCTCCAGCTCGCCCACTCCGACTGCGACTCCGACTCCTGGCCGCTCTGGTGATGATGTAACTGGAGCTGGAGTCCCTCCTCCACTGCGGTCGAGTGCTGACCGCGATTGAGCGATTAACCCACTCACTGCACATATATCATCCGCGTAGCTGGATGTATCGGATATACATACGAGTATACGTATGCTAGACCCAAGATTTCTAATTTCGAAACTTTCACAACAACGACGGCTGATTGGCTTTTGGCTTTTGTTTTACCTGAAATCGAGCTGAACATTCTGAAACTGTCGGGTTTTTCTCGGCCGTTGGAGTCGAAGAACTGAACTGATGCTGATGCTGATTTTCGGGTTCTGCGTTCGATCGGATGGAATTCGAATTTGTTCAGATTTATTTGTGTTCAGCGGACTTGGTATTTTTGTTGGAGCGCGTTTATTTTTAAACGTCCGACTGCGTCGAGAGCACAGAAACGTATAAATATAAAGTCGAGGAATACTATTAAAAAGTAACATGGCATTAGCAGTGGTCGAGTAAATTGCTAACAGAATTATAGCGAGCGGGCACTTTCTGTTAGGATAGCGGATAAATACTGGATAACTGTTGATTAACAGCACAATAACAGCGACAGCGCAGTCGACGCAAAAAGAGCGTAAAATTTGAAATGAAAAAAAAGAGAAATTTTAAAGCAGTCTGTTTTTTCTCTTTTTTGCGTGATTTCATTTGAAATTAAATTGGCCACTAGATGGCGCCTTATTTCGAAAACCGATAGTCGGGGTGCACTTGTTCAGTGCTGCCAACCTTGTTCAAGCAAAACAACTGCTTCAGCTTTGCAGTTTTGAAAAAAAATAAATGATCGGAGAACTGAACTAAACATCTAATTTCTAAATTAGCAATTAGTTTCTTCCTGTGGTACATGCCTCAGGCAAAAGCAAAGAAAATAATAACGAAACGTTTATTACTACCAACCTCAATTGATTGCGCCATGGTTTAACGACATTAGTGGGCTATACAGAATAAGCCACTTTCCAAATCCAGCAGTACTACTGCATACCACAAACCGAACACAATGGGTCAAGTACTACGCATTCTTAGCTGTCTTCCCATTTTGCTGCTGCTTCTACGCACTGATGAGGCGAATGCTAGGGGAATATGCCTTTATTTCAGTGAGAAAGCAGTAAGTACACTTCATTAAAGTCTTCAGGTTTAGCAGTTACAAAAATATACAAAATATACAATATAGGCTACTTGGTTTGGAGCCCTGGCCATCTGCAAGAAGCTGAACATGTGTTTGGCCAATCTGGACACCGAAGTTACCCTGGTCCAATTGAATCATAAAATGGAACACGAAGAGCTAGAGTACTGGTTCGGACTGAATGCACATGAAAAGCCCAACTACAGATACGTGTCAAACAACAAGTCCATTGAGTACTCGCCACACAATTCCAAGCTCGTGAACAACGAAGGATGCGCCTATGTTAAACACCAGCAAGAGTTTTTCAAATTCGAATCCGCAAGCTGCCGCGAGCACAAAAGATTCATCTGCAGTAAAACCGATGAATGCGATGGAGTTAGCATGAAACATGGAGATTCGAAATGTGTTATAACCGAAGAGCAACATGAAATTGTGGCCTACTAACTTATAGTTTACTGCAGGCAAATAAATAAACTGTGTTTTGACAGGCGACCAAAATTTACTTAAATGAGTGGCTGTGTTCAGTGCGGTTGTAAGACGAAGGATATTCGGTGAAGTGGGCTTTCCTAGGACTAGTACCACCTGGCATCTAGTCTGTGGAAGCCTTTCGCTTTGCTGCCGATTTCAGTTGAGCTGCATGAGCCCTGCACTTAGTTTTGTAGGCCTGCACCAGACGACCACCAGGTGAAATGGCAATTGACACATGAATCTGGTGGAAAGTCATCAATAAGTACAGTTTCATCAAAATATTTATATTTTGTATCACCTCCAGGTATTGCAACTCCTTTTCGTAATGTAACGACTCCTCCAAGAGCCTTAGGACTGTTTGAAACTTTTCCGGGCCCAACACGTACGTCATTTCGCCAATGTTCTGCTTGTACCACTTCGCATAGTTGTCCAGATTCATCTGAACATTCATGGTTGAGGCAGAAGCAGCTCTTGCAGTCAGCAGCAAATGAAGCAAGGATTCCATGGAGGCCGTGGATGCAGTTTGCAGAAGTCCGTTTTTCAGATACTCTGCAAAGAACGGGAAACGTTGCCTGGGTTTTACACTACAGGAAGCAATATACTTTTAATATATGTGGTGGTTTCAGCATTGGCTGCACTGGCGATGGATTGTACCAGTATCAGATAGAACTTCCACTGGTTGAAGTTGTCCGTGTTTGACTGTTTGAATAGGTATTGAAGGGCTGCCTCGTGATGGCCAACAAACAGCTGCAAGTATTATTCATTTAGATAGACAGATAGACAGATACGTAGCCCGTTTCAGGAAAATATTACCTTGTCGCAAAGCTGCTTTACAAAGGTAAGTTCGTCGACGCCCTCATTTATCCAGGCGCTAAAGCTGGCGAATGCCTCGCCTACATCTTCCGATCGGTGAAGGTCCAACAGGGTACCTAAATGCATGTTCACACAAACATTTAGCGCTTCATCTAAAGGGGGTTCTAGTTTAGTTACATATGCAGCAATGCAGTACAAAAAAACACCTGGCAGGGTTTTGCGCAAGAACTCCACATATTCCAAACTGCATATTTTGGGATTGCCAACAAGGCCGGAATAGAGATTCCCTAAAGCGGTTGTCAGTATTAGGGTGAGCTTCATCGCAGACTCGACATCTGAGGGTAAATCATTTGAAAAGGGAAAACAGGCAGAGTCAAGGAAAACCAACCATAAGCCGCCGAAAAGAAAACATTTGCGAGGAGTTCGAACTCGGACTCCAGGAATATGATCAAGTCCACCTGCAGTTGATCGGAGTGCTCCTTGCTGTAAATTCAGTTACGGATAAATGGTGTGCCCTCATTTAGTAGCTTCTAACCCACCTGAATATGTATTCTGTGGCCGTCAGGATTCGGAGTTCCTGGAGCTGGCGAAGCACTCGAAAGCTGCCGACATTCGCTGGCAGTTGGCAGAAGAACTTGGAGGCCAGAAACTGCACAACACAAGTGTTATTGCTAATAACTTATAACTCTTGTACAATCTACTCACCTTTTCCGTGCCATTCAGAATCTTTAGGAGCTCGGCAAATTCATATTTTTCCAGAGATCCGAGTTGTGGAATTCCGCACTGCTTTTCTATGATCTTCGTATCAGACTTGCGATTAAAATGAACTCATTTAATGTGTAGGTTGAGTTATTACCCTGCAAACAAAGCCAAAGCTATTGCCGATATTAGTAAATCTTCCATTTTCCAGCAGATCTTCCATTTTGCGCTTCTAATTGTAAAAACATTCAAAATGCACCTATTTTATTTTTGTTGGCCCGCGTGCAGTGTTGCCTCTGCTTATGCGGACAAAAATACCACATCGCTTTCAGAGAAATCGATAATTTATAGCACGCCTATCGATATCTAAAGAAGCCCAAAGTAGCCGTTACCATAATTTAAACCCATGCTTAAGTTGTAAAATTTCTTTTTATAAATATCTTATATTTTATAAAATCATATTTAAGCCTGTTGTCACTCATTTATTAAGTCTCCGTTATGTTATTTTGCTTGGAGGTTCCATAAACCTATTCGATTAAACCTAATCGATTAACGGTCTATTTAACACAGTAATCCTTGCGCTGCTGTCGTATGACAGCGTTAAGCTTCAAGCACTGCTGTCTGAGGGCATCGTTGTCGCCTTTCAGGATCTCAATGGTCTCCTCCTGTCGCTGGATGGTCTGGTGAACGCGCTTTTGAAGCTGCTCCATCTCCTGCTTGTGGCGTTCGTTTAGCACTCCCAACTCGCTCTGAATGTCCGCGTTGAGGTTATCCCGCAGTCTGTCCCGCTCCATGATGATGTCGCCGCACATCTTCTTGCTGTGGCTCAGCTCCAGCTGCAGCTGCTTCACCTCCGCCTGGCTGTTCCGCACCTGGGCATCCGCCTCCGCCAGTTTTCCGCGGGTCTCCGCGTACTTCTCCCGCAGCGATTTTTCCACGCTTTCGGCCAGAACCAAATCCTTCTCGTACTTCTCCTTGAGGCGACTGAAAAGGATATGCTTAGCAGCGGACTCAACCATTTGGCTTGCATATACTCACTTCATCTTTAGCTCGTGCTCCTCACTGTGCTGCAGTGCGTCGGCCTCCATCCGCACCACCAGTTCGTCTAGCTGGCGATCTCTCTCCGCCCGGTAGTGTTGCCTTATGGCGTTCTCCTTCTCCGCCTGGGCTAACTTGGTCTTGTTTTCGTGCTCCGTCTTCCACAGCTCAAAGTCCGCCTGGTACTGCTGCTCGATGGTGTTGATGCGGTTCTGGTACTTCTCCTCCTGCTTGGCCATCCGTTCCTGCATTTCGAACTTGGCCTGCTCCAGCTCCTGCTCCTGTTCCCGCAGAGCCTCTTGCCTTCTCACTTGGTGGTCATTCTCCCGCTGCCGTAATTCCGTCTGCAGGCGCTCCCGCTCCGCGGCAAACTCCTCGGTCAACTTCTGGCGCTGCTCTGCCTGCGTCCTCTGCTCCTCCTCCAGCTGGCGCTCGAACCGCTCCCGGATGGCAGTTCGCTCCTTCTCGATAATGGCCTCTCGATCTTGGGCGCAGCTCTCTCGGATGCTAGTCTCGATCTGCTCGTGTTTTGTGCGTGCCTCCTCCAAGGCGTCTAGCAACTGCATCTGGTGCGTGCGCTTTAGCTCGGTCACCTCGCGTTGGTGGTCGCAGTTCATCTTGTTGATCTCCGCCTCCAGGCCTTTAACCGTAAGTTCCTTTGAAACAAAGAAAATTGGGGATTATGGATATAATGCTTTGTAGGCCTCCTAATCTTCGGGACCCTATCTTAAATAATAGTTTTAAAGAAACTTAATACTGATTAGTGATCCAATGGTGGAATATTTCCAAGCCATTCTTTCTCTGCGCTGAATTGAAAGCTAACAACAATCGTGATCTTAGTGCTAGTCCTCTTCTATGGTTTATTTCTATACCGAACCTTAATCTTCTTCGTGTTCTCGCGCACCCATCGCTCTCGCCGGATCTTTTCACCCGCCATAGTAGTCTCCTTGGTCCTGGCCAACTCTGTTTCCAACCGGTGCTCCCAGGCCTGGTTCTGGCTCTCCAGGCGACGTGTGAGGGCCGCCACCTTTTCGCAGAGGGAGCCCTTGTCCTTGAGCAGCTGCTCGATGAATCCCTGGTGCCGTGTAACCACTTCCTCATAGTGCTTCTTCTGATCACGCAGCTTGGCGGCGGCGGTGGACTTTTCGGCCCGCAGGCTCTTCTGCTTTTCGCCACGCAACTGGAAGACGTGCTCCTTGGACATGTGGATGGCATTGGCCAACTCATTGGCCCGCAAGCTCAGGGCAATGACCCTCCTGGCAAGCTGGTGGTTGGGCAGCATCAGCAACTCAGATAGCCTGGATTGAAGGGGGCAGTTAGTAATGAGCTTCTAGGGAACCCAAGAGACTTCACCCACTTGGGCACCTCGTCGGTGACATCAGGCTCCACCACGAACTCCACCTCCGATCGATTGCTATCCGGTATGGAACGACGGGTTTCCATCAGCGTCTTGTCGCAACTACTCTCCACATTGTTCAGGTAGGCCAGTATGTCCCTGTTAAGATGTTATAGTGAGTTGTGAGTATTAGTGGGTGGATAGCAGCATGGTAATTCCTATTCACTTACTTGTACTTATCTCCACTTTCGGGAACTGCTCCTTCACTCACAGTACCTGTGTCGGCAGTGTCACAGCGGGAATCTAGTTTCAGGTTCAGTTCGCTGGGAATTCGCTCGGAAAAGTTGTCTGCCAAAGAAACCAGATATGAAGAACGCTTCATGGAAGGTCCAAGTCGGAAACTTACCCCTTTTCTTGTCCTCTTCAATTTCCTTGATGACAGATACTATTTCATCATATGTCGAATCCCTGGAGTCCTCATTCGACTTTAGGGACAATTGGGAGGCGCTATCATTGTCCTGTGCCTCGTCCAGGTCTTCCAGTCCCTGCTTGTGCTTGTTATCGAATTGCTTCTGATCCTGCATGCTCATCCAGCTGTCCACCTTGTCGAGATTGTACTCCGAGAGTTTCCGCTCCTCCCGCAGGCTGCCCACACTGATGGCCTTCTTCAGCTTACCCAAAGGAGCTGGATTGGTTGTGGACTTGGTCACCTTGGATTTGGTGGTCCTGGCAATGGGATCTGCACTGGCGGGCTTTACGTTCTCCTTTTTCTTACCCACAAAGGGGGGTGTCGAGGCCACCTTTAGGTAGTTATTAATGACAGCGTCGGAGCTGGCGTGCCCAAAAGATCTCCTATCATCCTGCACCGCTGGCAAAAAATTATTCTCAGCCCCGAAGTTTCTTGGGTTGCCCACTGATCTGCAGGAGGTGGCACCGTTGTTGACAGGGGAAGGAGAGGTGGCCATGTTCTTGGTCTCGGACAGATTGTTCTGCTTCTCCTTAGAGGGAGAAGCGTACTTGTCCAGATAGTTGGGAAGTATCTCGATGTTGTTCAGGGTTTCAGTTCCCAAGTGGTTCTTGACCACCTGAACGCCTTCCACAGCCTGTTTGTACTCCCTTATAACATCTAGCTCCGATGAGGGGGCCTTTGGGAGAGTGGGTGTGGAATTGGGTTGTCCCACCAGCTTGGAGGACTCCACAAACCGGCAGCTAGGCGCATCGCAGGCACACTTAACCTCCGATGCCGATGCCTCATTGGTGCTTGTGGTGGAAGAGGATCGCGTGCTGCACGTACAGTTCTCCGAAGGACACTTTGGGTACTCGTAGGTCTCCGCCAGAACTTCTCCCTCGGCGGCAGTGGATCCGAAGTGCACGGACTTCTTCTGCCCAACGGGATCAGCCTGTTCCACCTTACTCAGGAAACTGGGAAGAGTTAGAGGACCCGGGGCTGAGATACTGGGACGCACTTCCTGCTTGTCATTATCGCAGTCACTGGAGTCCAAGTCCGCGTGCATATTCGGCTTGCTGAAGGACACCCTTCCCGGAAGATCTGGCTTGGCGGTGCGCTGAAGAAGAGCCCCGTTACTGAGGCCCTGGGTTCCGGAGTAGGAGGAGTACAATTTACCCTTCTCACCACCTGACATGGTAACCAGGAACTGCTCCCCCTCCTCGCTGCTGTCGGGGGTGCGTTTGTGGAGCGAGTAGTCGGACTCGGAGGAGTTGCAGGTGCTGCGACAGAGCCAGCTGCGCTTGATGGGCTCCTCCAGCAGGGATTTCAGCAGGTCGTTCGACGAGACTTGTCGCTGAAAGCAGCTATTACAACACCGACTACAGCAGGGTGCTTGGTCCACTCACCTTTCCGCCGATGCGCAGCTCCTTCTCACCAAAGTAGGTGCTCAACCGACGACCGAGCTTGGGGTCCGCCGACTGAGGTCGTCCCAGGAAAGGCGAGGAGCGACTGCGCTGCTGCAGGAAGTTGGCCGAGCGAGGCCGGAAATGGGGACACGGACTGTGGAGAGTCGTCAGCGAACGACTTGTGTACTTGGGCTTCGTTTTTTGGCGTGTGGCGAGGTTTATCTGTGGTTGACCCCTCTTAATACATAATCCGCAAGCAGTGGAATATATATATAGATATGGACGTACCTGCGAGCCCCTAAGACATAAATCCATAATAGCTCAGAATTGGGCACTCATCTAGATAGTTTTCGAACTGAATGCCCTGCCATAGCCTACTGGGTTTCAGGTCGGACTAACTCCAGTTTGTTTTGGCCAACGCGGAAAACCGCCACCACTTTCATATCGATTAAACGCATGTGCTAGCCACGAGGGTCAGGAGCAGGCCAGATGTTGGTCAGCACTGCAACCCCCGAAAAGCGGGCGGGTCGGAGTTGACATGGTTACCCTGCTGGTGAACCATACAAGCCATCTCAACCACCTGAACCACCTGAACCACCTGAAACACCTCAACCAGCTGAACCACCTGACCCACCCTCGATCGCCGGAACAGGTGTCGCGTCCTCTCCATGATTCACCACTACGGCCCCACTCCACGCGATTATTATTTTATTATTATTCGTGTCTCCCAATCAATCACCGACTATCGCACACGGCAAACCAGCGGAATCAAAGCAATTAATCACGGAGGGCAACTGATTGCGACTGGAGCATATCGATGCGAAGGTCACCGCACGGGGTTCAATGCTAGACACCGGCAAACACTTTCGGTTTTCATTCACCATGACTAGGAACCACTCCCTGAGCTCGTGGTCTTAACATTTTCGGGGGCGTTCGACACCCGGCGGTATCTGCTCCGACTTATGGAGCATTACCCTGACTAATTGTAAACATATCTTGGGCATTTGCAAGGAACGTGGTAATGCCCCATGCATCAAGTGCTGACTTTACAATAGCGCAACCCAGTGCGCCATTTCAGCATTACCCCAACATCCCCACTGCCAATTGGTGCCTCTGGTGCAAACAAAAATAGTGTTATCTTTGTGGAGCAAGTTAAGGTACTCTACGTGAAAGTAAATACAGTAAGTACACACTTGTGGTGGAGTACCTTTATCGAAGACCATCCCGAGTGCCCGAGAGGAATATTCCAGCCAAAGCCGCGTTTTCAATATTAATTAATAATTTATTTAAATAAAGCAAATGGTGTCTATTGCAATACACGTAGTTTGGTCTAGAAAGTCCCGAAAAGGCGCTTTGGGGACCCGGCCTCCATGGGTGGCTCTATGGGGGATTAGGCACTCCGACTCCAACTCCAACTCCAACTCCATTCTCGATACTGACTGATGCGCGAAGCATAAAATTAAATTTGGCAACATTTCTCGTAATCAACTTAGCAGCTAACACAAAATACAACACAATATAGTTGATGGTTTCTTGTTTAACAAACAAATTGCACTACTCCTCATCCTGATCCTGATGCTGATCCAGATCCTGATCCTGATCATCCGGATCCAGGTCCGCCGATCTCCTAGTCCGCCCTCAGCACGGGCGTCACCTGAACCTCGTTTTGCTCGTCGCTCTGGATGTCGAACTTCAGTTTGGTCAGTTCTTTGAGCTCCCCATTGGATTCGGCGGGCACCTCGCTGACCACCTTCACGGTATCGGGATACTTGTTCTCCCCGCTTCCCAGTTCCTGCGAAAAGCTGACCACGGTCTTGGGTTCGTAGTTCACTCCCAGGGCGCCACTGGGATCCGGAGTGGGTATGCTGGGTCCGTCGCTGCTCTGTCCGTTGGTGTGCGAAATGGTGATGGCCTCCTCCTCCTTCTGGCCGTTGGTGGCAGGAGCAGCCTCCTCTTCCTTGTGGCCATTTGTGGCAGCAACAGCCTCCTCTGCCTTCTGGCCATTTGTGGCAGGAACAGCCTCCTCTTCCTTCTGGCCATTTTGCACGGGGGTAGCAGGCTCTACCACCTCCACCTTGGCTTCCACGGGAGCGGGGGCTTGGGTGGGCTCTTCTACCACGGCCTCTGCCTTTCGTTCGGCTGCCACCGGCTCTGGAGTAGGTTCTGGAGCGGGCTCGGGGGTGGCTTCCACCTCCGGCTCATCCTCTCCTGCCACCGCCTGGTTAACCTCCTCAATGGCCTTGGCCACCTCCTCGGGCGCCACGTCAGAGTTCTTTGGCTCCTCACTGTGTCCATTGCTTACAATGGCCTCTGGTTCGGGTTCAGTGATCAGGGCTGAGGTGGTGACAGCGGCCACCAGAGGCTGGGCCTCCACCTCCACCTTCTCCTCCTCCTCCACTTTCTCGGCCACAGGAGCGGGAATCTCGAGGGCGGGCACTATGGCCGGACTGGCCATGGTCTCCACGAACGAGGTGCGGTTGGGCGAGTCCGGCGAGATCATTACGTGCGTGAAGTAGCCGCTGCGTCGGCTCTCGAAGTCCAGCACGTTCTCCTTGGCCAGACGCTCCTGGATGCGTCGCTGGCGCCTGATGAATTCCGGGACGTTCTCGTCCTCGCCCTCGGCGGGAGGGGGCGAGTCCGCCAGCTTTGGGCGCCGCAGGACGACCTTGGCCACCTCATTCTCCGCCTCCGAGGCGCCATTGCCATTGCCATTGGCATTTCCGTTGAGGGCATTCGAGGGCTTGAAGACTCCGTTGAACTTGGTGCCCACTATGAACTTCTGGTTGTTGGCCACGCTGCTGTTGGCGCTCTTGTAGGCGTTGTAGTTGTTGTTGGCGCTGGGCTGGGCGGACAGTGGGTTTCCGTTTCCGTTCTCGTCGATCTTCGGCGACTTGGCGATGGTGAAGTTGGGCTTGCCGTGGCTGATCAGCAGCTTGGTGGCCGGCGAGGGGGTCTTGTCCGGCAGAGGCGAGGGCAGTCCGCTCCGGATCTGTATGCTCGGCTTGTTGTTGATTGTGTCGGCCATGTCTGTCTGCCTTTGAATCTGGTCGCGATCGGGCTTTTACTTTCCGTTTCCGTTGTTCACTCTAACGGTGAAAGAGAAGAAGACAAAGCCAATTAATAAAACATTTTGGAGCGCAAAAATTAAATCATTCGCATTCAATCATGCAAATTTGCGGCCATAATCATTTGAGGTGAAAGAGAGGTAAAAATAAGAGCTCCGACTAAAACGAAAAGCGAATAAACCTCCGGCTAATTGCAGAAATTTTGTTTGATTAGCTGAAAGTGACTTGAGGTTAGTAGCGGAATACTATCTTATCGCTGTGCCCTTAACGCTTGACTGCAAAAACTTAAACTATATGTGTTAGCTCTGCTAACAATTGACCAGAAATAAGCCCTTTTACGATCGTTTGATTAGTTTCCACCGAAATGAAAGAGATGAGTCAGAAATCTGGACAATAATTGAAAGCCTGTCAATGCATCCGGGCGAACCTGGGAATTCATTTTAGGCTTTCCTCAACAGCTTATCAATCAACTGGAAAAGAACGATTTTACTATTGTATATTTTACTTCTTTCCATTCGAATCGCTTGCCAATCTGGTTGATTAGAGCGCTCCGTTCTGCCAACTCACTTTCGCAAGCAAACAGTTTGCAATCGGCTCACATGGCGTATGCGTAATTACGCAATACCAGCCATTGGCAGTGGCAGTGGCAGTGAGCATTCCAGGGTCAGCCGCTGTCTACGTCTACAGGTCTGTAGTAAGGCCCCCAAACAAATGCCGGTTGATTGCTGATAGAGCTAAACTTGCTTAAATATCAATTAGATCGATGGCACACTCAAATACCCGGGGCTTGTCCAAGCAAATGGACTGGCGCTAGGCTGGAAACCTAATCGACCGCCGGACCAGATCGATCAAGTCCATGTGACACTGGTGTCCATGCCGAAGCCCATCAGTTGACCAACGCACGTACACTTTGCGATCGAAACTGATAGCAATACAGAGCACTTTCATTGCCAGCCCATTTCCATTTGCATTTTCCGTCGCTCTTCGACGGGCTAATTGAATTAAGAGCTGCACTTTATGGACCTGCATGCAACTCGTAAATTCCAGACGCATTCGATTGGCCGCGACAGGTCAGCTCTCCAATTCGCTTTTGATTACTCAGGGGCTGTTGATTCGCGCTGAATATCTAGTTCTATTTGAGAAACGAGTTGGGACTTAACAGTTCAATTAGGAAAGTGTAGTTAGCTTTAAGAATTAACGATAAGTAAGTCTACTCTTCATTTCTCTGGAAATCACTGGAAAGCTCACTAAGCAGGGACGGAATACTGATACTGTTGGTGAAATCTCACTAGCCTGTCGTTTAAATGCCGTGAAATATTTATAGGTTTATATAATAAAGACGCAATCTTTTAAGATTATCTACAGATACTTCAACTGAGTCACAGGGCTCACATAGCTCCGCCCGATCTTAAAAGTGACACAGTAACTTAATTACTCCTCATTCAGCCTGGCGAGCTGCCCCACCAAAGAGTTTATTACAATTTTACCCCAACCTGTTATTGGACCCCATGACAAACAGTAAAACAATGTCTGGCACTGATAAAGGCGGAACGAAAACGAATTTGTATCCCAGTCTCGGATTTTCGAGTGTTTCAACTCTGCCGCCTGGCTTACTGGCAAACGAGTCTGTTTTATTCGTTTCTGCTATTTTTTCCGACTGGGAGGGAGTGCTAATTGCGCACAACTGGGATGAAACTCTGGCCACAGATCGCTGGCACTCAGTTCCGAACAGCCATACTTTGCTTTCGCCCTCCGTTTGCTGTTCGAGTATTATTTTCCCACTTGGCTAACCGGCAATCGACCAATTGGCCTTGAAATAGCTGTTGTGTACGCGGCATGAAGTGCACTGCTGGCTATTTTCGTTACCAATTTGCATAAGGTGAACGAGAGTGAAACACCATTGCAAACGGAAACTAGTGGAGTAGGAGTACCAGGGCTGGGGCGACTGGCTGATCCATATCATGATAATTCGATTTGCCAACAGCTTTGGGTTCTTCAGAAGAAGAGGAGATGCCATGATAATGATATTTAAATTGCATATTTATAATCAGAAATGCTAAGAACCGTCATTACTCAAATGTATATTGATATGTTTTTAGCAAAAATATATTCATCATTCATCTTCAAATTAAAACAAATTATTTATTCTTGGCAAAGAAAGAAAATTCTGCAAAATTATTTCCTACTATTCAAATTAGAAACATTATTTATCGGAAAGTTAAAGTTTTCATATTAAATTTAAGTTGAAATAAAGTATACAATTATAATTATACGAATTATATAAATTATATCATTTCTATCACACAAATTTCAAACATTCTTGAAGCACTTGAATCAAACTCTTGAATAACAATTAATTACTCATGAGTTGTTTCCGCATTTGATAATTTTTGATAATTTTAGCTGTTGATGAACAACGAAGCCATGATTACCATGAAACTCAGCCATATAGAAATGTTTTCTTTTTCGAAAGTGTTTGAATACCGTAAAACATCTTTTGTTCACCCGAGAGCAAAATCATGCGCTGAGCAAGATATTAAGAAATTCCCGACAATGCGAGGGAATGGCCACTTTCCTATGCCATTTCACCCGAATTCTTTGAATCTCCGAATCTCGCATTCAGGGTGTGAATTGAGTCGCTGAGATAAAACCAGGGGCCATAAAAGAGTCTTTGCCTTGGAAATTCGATTTGGACCTGCGTGAGTTGGGTGCGTCTATCACTCGGCGGATCAAATTAGATTCCCAGCCCCCTCCCGAACCTTTTTGGATCCACCTTGGCTTTGGGGCCTTGGGGCTTGGTGCCCTATGGAGCGGGTTTTGGTTGCAGACAAACTCGGTCAGCACTGTGTGAACTGGAAACGAACGAGTACAACAATTGCAATCTGTTTACATCTCTTGGGAACATCTCATCTCTTGGTGCGGCTGACTTGGCCAAGAGCTACGGCTCTGCGGGCCCATAAATATCAGTCGAAAGGGAGCCAGTCGCAGCAGTAATCTTATCAAAGGCATTGCCAAAATAGGGCTGATAAGCGGGTCAGCATAATCCGGAGCGATAAGGCTGCACTGGCGATTTGGCAACTTGGGAGCTGGGCAATTGGGAGCTGGGCACTTGGAGCACTTGGAGTATTACCCAATCATGTGATTAACGGCCCTAGAGAGCGCGAAAAGAAAGTGAAATCGGCTGGCATGAAGAAAACCATAAGTCGGAGCCCGAGTTCAAGGCACCCCAATGGATCTGCGGCGGAGAGTGTTTTGCCGCCTGGCCGCATAATTAGTTGTAAATATTTTCATACACATTTTATTTTATGGGATTTATGTGTATGAGGCGATGGTTATGCCGAGAAAGCAGGGGGCACGTCGGGGAATGAGTTCCCTCGATTAGGGCCCGTATTTATATGGTGTGTATATTGAAGAACGTGTTTTAGATGCGCGACAATTCGTTATAGATGGCCAATTTAGCGGACAGCGGCCAGCGGCCACAAATGTCAAAGTCACGATCGTCGGGCGTAAGCGGCTTTTTCGCAGCGGCCAACGCGGCGTATGAGCGATCGTAAGGCGCTCAGACGATATTTACACGTTCGCAGGTTTTTCTCGAAAATATGACGGCACTGCGCTCTATTATTTTGGCACACACTCACACGCTGGAATGTCGGGAGATATGGACGCACCTATAATTGGAGGCTAACTGTCCGCTGCGTTACCGTAAAACGCCAAAACGTAACTGAATACTGAATACTGAAAACTGAAAACAGAAACCTGAACGCTGAACGCGCAACTTCGAACGCCTGGAGTCGCAACATCGTCGTCGCTCGTCGGCGGTTATCGCTCTGCTCGTGCGCGTGTACGTGTAGCTGGCACACATATACTAGTTGTATGGCTGGCAAAATAAATACGAATTCCGAGTGCCAGATATTCACCTGGAGAGCATAATAGCCGTGGCCCACAGCAAAGTGCCCTGGAGGCGCCCTGCGTGAAAGGTGCGCGCCGTAACATCCCCCCACGGAATAGCACCTTCCGGAAAACGAAGGTGATGTGTGTACATTACTTAATTGCCGGCAGATTATGCACCATCTGGACAGTGGTGCGTTTGGGCGCCCCAAAAGTGGACACTTCCGTCGGGCGAAATGGAAGTAAAGCCACCGAACTGGCATTAATTGCGCCCGTGAATATTTACGCAGTTTACACGTGCTGCGGTCGCATGATCTGCTGATCGTGAGTGCTGTAAGATCGCGATTATCTGTTTATTTGCTCGGCAAACGGGAACAACTCGCCGTTGACTCACCGTATTGTTTATTTGCTCAGCCCAATGGGTCAGCTTGGCGGGCCAATTGCTTTAGCCAGGCACCTATTTACGTTATTTACTCGGTTATTCAATAAGTAGAAGATTACAGTACGACAGCGGCTACTACGGCTTATTTATAGAAAAGTTGTTGTGGCTTTCGAACTGAATATTAACGAAAAGTATTCAAAGTATACAAATAAAGCCAATAAAGCATTTAATCCCATTTATATTTTCACCTTCTGATTAATTCATATCTTACAATAGTGTATCCCATTGGTTATTTAAGTTATCTTTATCTTTCGTTACGCAAAGAAACTTACTATTTTCAAATTGATTTCAAACAAGAGAGAACGCTATAGTCGAGTTCCCCGACTATCTGATACCCGTTACTCAGCTAGTGGAAGTGCGAAGAAGAAATTTCAACAATAACAGTTGTTGGCGGTTTGTGGGCGTTAGAGTGGGAGTGGCAAAAAGTTTTTTAGCAAATCGATAGAAATTTACAAGACTAATACAAAAATGAAAAAATATCAAAACATTTTTTAAAAATGTGGGAGTGGCAGCTTTGGGCGGTTTGTGGGCGTTATAGTGGGCGTGGCAACATGAATCGACAAACTTGCGCAGCTTCTATATCTCTGGAGTCTGTATGCTTAATCTGAACTTTTTAGCTTTTGTAGTTCCTGAGATCTCGTCGTTCATAAGGACGGACAGACGGACGGACAGACGGACATGGTCAGATCGTCTCAGCTATTGATCCTGATCAAGAATATATATATACTTTATATGGTCGGAAACGCTTCCTTCTGCCTGTTACATACTTTTCAACGAATCTATTATACCCTTTTACTCTACGAGTAACGGGTATAAAAAGAATAAAACGTTTTATGAAGTCCACCCAACGTCATCAACAATAACATCGATATTGTACCATATGAATTAAATAATACTTTGCAAATAAATGCAGCCTAGTTATATAGTCTGTCAATACAGATAAGAACCTCTTGTAGAATTCTTAAAAGTTGCTATTTTTACAATTACTGCATAATAAAGATAGTAAATGTTAATGATTTGGAAACATGTCTGTCAAGTTAAAGTAATAACTGACATAATTATAGAAATTTTTAAATATCTAATCTCATGTTGAATGAATATTTTATACTATTACGTGACTTTCAGTGTTTTCCAAAGGCTGTTCTCAAGTACGTCAGTAAAGATAAAAGTCATTAGGTAGGGGATTTTTAATATTGTTTAGCTTCTATGGGTATTTCCTTTTGATACAGAGAGTATTTTTAAATAAAACCGTCTAATAAACAAGTATAGACTTCTATTAAAACCCGATCTTTGATTTTTGACATATTAGGGGCTTCCTGAATTGAAGGACGCATAAACATAATCACTAGAGTTCCCCGAAAAAAATCAACACACGAAGCCGTATCGGTGTGATAACTACATCCAACACCGAAATTGTATGAGCTGGTGTGTTTGATTATTTTGCCGATAGCGGGAGCAAAGTGTGTTTGCCATTTACACGACTACGATTCTGTGGCCCAGACTGTGACTGTGACTGTGGGTATGGGTGTGGGTATGGGTGCGGATGTGGGTGCTATAATGCCAGGGCTCCCGCGCAAAGGCGACCGAGCCATTTCCCCCGGGTGGCCGTGAAAATCTCGGGAGGGAGTGGCGGCGGGATGCGACAGAGTGGATTCGAATCCGAGCCTGAGCCAAACGGAACCGAACCGAACCGCACCGAACGGAACGGAATCGAAGCGAGTGGAGGGGGAAAAGCTGTTTAACCTGTGCCCGCGGGGAGTGGCCTGGCCCCAAAACGGAATGAATGCCCCATTTACAAACATGCTGCCCGGTCATCATAAGCCTGGAAAACTGGTAACTCGGCACAGAGAAAAAATACAGCAGATATAGGTCATCGATTCGGGAGTTATCCACAACAATCTTAGAGGCTGAGGCTAAAATGATGTTGGAGTCTTCAAAATGCACCTCTTTGTGGTTCTAGCAGTTGTCAATCATGTTTATGTATCTTAAATATTAACAAGCTAAATATGTGTCTAACAACGTATGCACTACTTAGGAATAATAAGTGCTAGTTATCAAATTTATAGCCCATGAAACGGCTTTATCACTAAGAGATCATATTATCTTATACATATATGGAATAATTATCGAAGTGTTCAAAGAATGTGGAGTAAAAGTAATGCAATTAGCGTAGAACATTATGATTATTTCGATATTCCCCCAGGGTCGACCTGTTTTTTGGCCTAGAGGAGCAAGCCAGTTTTGGCCAGTCAATCGATATGCTAATTACTGGGAGATCAGAATTGAGAACTGCACACCCCAGACCAGAACTCCATAGTCCATTTCTCCATGTCTCCATACATCCACTGCCAGCTGCCCAGGCGGTGTTTGCACATCGTTACAATTACAATTACCCCGTCGAGTGCTTTACTTTAATGATCTATTTGCGAGCGCGGTTGAATAACACGCTAATTGACGACCAACACAGACGGACGTGCACTTGAGCCGGAGTCGCAGTCCAAGGCGGATTCCGATGGGGATTCGTATTGGGGATTTCCAATTAACGGCGCTTGCCAATTTGCGTACACTGCGCGAAAACAAAGCAAAAAAGCGAAAGAGGAAACAGTGACACGCACGAAAGCGGCGCACGCAGTTCGTTAAAATCTTATTAATTTCTAGCAATTATGCCATAATGGCGATAGTTAACAAATTGGTTAACCAATAGTTAACCAAATTCTGGCCACTGCATGATTGAGGGGCTAATCGCAAATGGCAAAAATGGCAAATGATATGGATGAAAGAAAACACATTGATTGGCTTGATTATGCACAATAAACCGGAGTCGGTGACTTTTGTCAGCTTTCCATTCGCTTATGGTAAATTGCTGCCAATTAAAATAGAAATTGTTGACCAGCCGAAAAGTCTGTCGTTTGCCTTGCATAAAAAATTAAAACTTCAACACACAAACGAAACATACGAATGGTTATTTCTGTTGCTTTTTTTGCTGCGGCTGCTTCTACTGCACGCGGTGTAAAACTTTCGAATCGGCTGGCTTTGTTTCGTATGGGATCGGATCGGATCGGATTGGATCGGATCGGAAACGTTTGGATAGAGCAAAAACGCTCTGCACAGGCGCGTAACGTGTTTTCGACTGAGCTTCGAGATCGCGACTGCGTCAACAGCAGCACCAAAAGCGGCAGCAACGCTCAAAGCAGTTTTAATGAATGAAAGCGCAAGTTTTTACCGCTTTGTTAGGCCAACAATGTGCACTTTTTGTGCGTACGCAACAAAGCCTGTCCTTTGAGTTCACACACAAAAAAAAAAAACAAAGCGAAAACCAAAATTACTTTTTGGCCGAGTGTCGTCTGCCATTTGAATTCGATAACAACATACAGGTGCCTATCGTGAAGTCTATGCCGTAGGTGGAATTTTCCAACACTTACGTATTTAAATTAAATTAGTTATCGAAAGCCGACAACTTATCGTACCTGAAAGCGATAAATAGTTCATAAATGTGTAATTTTTGGGATAAATTGCATGAACATTCTAAGGACATGACACTACAACCCACAAACAAGAAGCATTATGTAGAAAGTGCCCGCGTCTATATGAGAAGTGACTCCTCCATTCTGATTAAATGCTGCCTTTGCAATGCGGACACTTTTGCCGGTGACAAGTGGAAGGAATTCATGAGACACCTGGCTCAAAAGCATGGAGAAAAAGGTAGATTTAATGTAGATGAGGATGAGATCCAGGACGAGGTTGAGGTGGAGATGACCAACCTCCTAGAGGCATCTATTGCCCAGGAATCCAAGTTGGCGAAGATGCAGGAATCGATCATCGATATGGAATTTCGGGAGGATGAGGCTGAGCCAAGCTTTTTACCAGAGGACGAGCAGGGTCATGATGTCTTCGAAAGCAGTAGCCGCCATGTAAGGAGCCTTGGTTATGAAGCTTGACTGGCTTGACTTCCTTTCTTTGCTTTCCACAGGACCACATCTCTAACAAACCCAACAAAGCCTTTTACAGCCTGCAGCGCACCAACCCCGGAGTTATCCAGTATTTCATACAGCTACTACGGAGGCACAAATTTTTCTGGATAACTGAGAACGGGATCAATAGGAAAGATCGCATGGACAACTCCCAAAAAGTGGCCGAGGCACTGTTCCATCGATTTCACTTTCAGTTGAACCCACAGGTGGTCAATGCCAGTGCCCGTTTCCTGCAAGTCTGGTTCGAGCGGCAGTATGTAATGCAGTTAAGCAACTCGGATTTCCACTGCCGCTATCCAAAATACTATCACAGCTTGCTTAAATTCATGCCCACAAACCACATATCAGTGACCATTTGTGAGGAGTGCGACCGACGGTTTCTTAACGAGCGCCAACTACGGCTGCACAAATTCCGCGTCCATGGGGGACCCAATCCTAATGTCTGTCATGTCTGCCACCAGAGCTTTTCACTCGCCTCCAAACTAGAACAACACCAGGCACGGTACCACTTTAAGAGGCCGGAGTGGCAATGCAACAGATGCGATTACAACGCACCTTCCAAGTGGGACTTCCAACAGCACCAGACCATGCACGCCGGACAAAGGAACTTTATCTGCGAGGTGTGCGGGCACAGTTCGAAGACCAGCTCCGCACTGGCCGTTCATCGGCGAACTCACGAACAACCAAAACTAAGTTGTCCGCAATGCAACCGGCAATTTCGAGAAAATAGCACATTGAAAAACCACATCCGAAAATTTCACGACGGTGACAGTGCGCGGAATCTTTCCTGCGACTTCTGCTGGCGTAGATTCCAGACGCTGGAGATGCTGAAGCTTCATAAGCTGGTTCACATCCAGAGGGGAGAAATGGAATCAGAGGAGGAAGATCCAGAGGTACTGGAGACATTCGTTAATTAAGTACGTTTCGAGAAACAAAGATTAATAGTTTTAATTCCCTTTAAAACAAAACAATTCCTAGTAAACATCCAAACCTCACATTGCAATATAATACATAATTATACATACATAATCCACAATTATGTTTAAATCGTAGCTTAACTGGATTATAATATTAATAATTTATTTGCAGAAGTTGCTTAAGTAGTAGCTGTTGTTGTTTAAGTGGAACCCTACAAAAATGTAACTTTTATTAAGCTATACACTATTTTGATAGATTAGATATTACACTAACTAAAACCACATTTTCGCCGCGTATTAAAATCTGTGGGAGCTCTCGCCGAATCTCCACGTTTTTTCGGTTCAGACTTTTGACTTGATTCCTAGGAACAGTGATACCCAACTCCAAGAGGCGGCCTGTGCAATCAATAGGTGTGTCGCATATGTTTTGCTCTCCGTAATTGTACTTTCGTCGCTTCCAGGTTTCGGTAGCATTTCTGAGGAGGAGGTTCCACTGCTTGTCAAATGCCACCAGTTCACCCTCTACACTGCCGCCCACCGATCGGTGCTTGCGAATCACCACCCGAACTCGTCTAATTTCGGTGGATTCTTGGTGGTTGGTAGAAGGTATGCACTTTGTTAGGAGTTCCAGTGGTCCAACAGCCGCCTCCATGTAGGTGAAAATATTTCGATGATGCTTTTTTCTGGTGCTGGTGGTGGGCATCTGGTGCGGTTCAAAACGACGCTGGGGAGGCAGAATATCTGCAGATCTGGAAGAGGAAGCCTTTTTCGATGTCCCCTGATCCCCTCCTTCTCCTGATCCCGGCTTTTGGCGCTTATTTAGCTGCCAGATGCCGAACTTTTTAAGTGCACTGTCGAAGGCAGCCAGATTTTGGTAGAGGACCTTAGGAACTGCATCGGTCACCCTAAAATTGGGTTCGTATAACGCTCGAAGAGGATTAAACCTATCACTGCCCACATCCAATTCGGAGATTTCTAAGGAGTCGACCTCATTTGAAGTTTTCTGGGCCCTCGATTCCGTGTCACTCATTGTTGAAGACAGCTAGAAGAAGTTACTGCAGATGCTAGAACAGAATAACTTGAAATTTTCATGTATTCCTCTTAAAAAACAAACAGGCTTCTCACAAATGTTTTGTAAACAAAGGTAAACATATTCGCCGGCTGCATGCCCGATAACATTTATCGATTAACCTGGAGGGAGCAGGGATGGTAATTTAAAAATAAAACTAGTAAGTCCACCCTTTCAACCGAAAAATAGCGCTAAAAATCTGTTTACAATCATAATCATTTGTTCATTATGCAAGTTTCAGTTATCAACTTAAAGGTGTCAACATGTCCGCAGATAAACATGCATATATTGTCCAGCCTTGGAAAGATCTTCATCAAAGGAGAGCTTTTTTGACCAATAAACCTAATCAGTGGAGCTTTTAACGCAGAGAAAGCAACAAGTGTTACAGCGCAAAGGAGATGGCAAGTGAGTGAAAAGCGAGGATTAGCTGAGAGATCCTTCAGTAACTTGGCTTATCCTGCAGCCGGCGGAAACAACTCGACTTTTGAGCTCAGTCCCAAGACCCTCGTGGCCGTGGGCGTGGGTCTGGTGGCGGTGGGCGGGGCTAGCTACCTACTGTACCGCCACCTGACCCGCGATGTGATGCCCCAAAAGTGGCGACGCGTGGGCACCGTGGAGAGAATCCACTTCTTTCCGGTCAAGTCCTGTGCCCCCATGGACATCTCGAAGACTGAAGTGGAATACGATTGCGATGTGCTTAGCATGTCCTTTGAGGGAATAAGGGATCGCACCTTGATGGTGGTCAATGACAAGAACGAAATGATCACGGCTCGGGTGTATCCGCACATGACCCAGATCAAGTCGAAGAAGGTATCGCCCAGCAAGCTTGTCTTCAGCACCCAAGACATGCCGGACCTGGAGCTGGACTTCGAAAACCTGGACGGTCCTGGCAAGGATGTGAACACATCCGTTTGGGGAGTTTCAGTAGACGTGATGCCCTGCGGAGATCGTATCAACACGTGGTTCTCTCAGGCCATCCTAAAGAAGGAGAGCGGCCTTAAGCTAGTTCACTATCCATATCCGAAACCAGTGAGAAACACCAATCCCCGTCTAAAGTCCATGCCCTTCATTAGACAGGAGGACTCGGTAGGTTCCTGATTGGCGTTTCGAAATTTAAGAATCACTTAGGGTAAAGATTTTCTTGATTTGTATTTTTTCCGCAGGGTACCTTCAACGATGCCACCAGCTTTATGCTTATTAACCTTTCGTCGGTCGCCGATCTTAATACTCGGCTAAAAAATCCCGTGGATGCACTGCAGTTCCGAGGTAACTTAGAGCTGAAAATGGATGTTGATGAACCCTATGCCGAGGACAATTGGCAGTGGCTGCGTATAGGTGACGACGCTGTTTTCCGTACGGTGGCGCCTTGCACTCGCTGTATTTTTACCAACATAAATGCGAAGACGGCAGAGAGGAGTTCCGAAGGGGAACCTCTCAAAACGCTAAAAAGGTGAGACACTGCCCATAAAAATATCTGAAATGTGCGACTAACATATCTCGAAACTCATATCTTGACTTTTCAGCTATCGCTTGTTCAACTACAGTTCGCCGGCTCTGGGCATTCATTTGGGACTTCGGCTGCCGGGAAAGGTCAAGGCCAACGACGTGGTATATGTGGAGGACAAGTGAGCATTCCATTATCTCTTTCAACATTTCAGCCGGTATACATTGAAGTTTATTACATAGAACATAGATAATGAGAGTACTGTAGAGTTTTATATGCAAATATACATGTGTTATGCGCCTATAACAATATAAACAACTTTTAACCGTGTCCTAAACACAGGACTGCCAAGCGAGGCCACCACAGGCCATGCTCACAATCACGTAAACGATGAAGGTTATCACCAGACCCACCACCACATAGATGCGAATGTTCTTCCAAAACATTTGACGCGCCAAATTTCGCGAGGCCTTGCGGAATGCAACGGACTGTAAGAGAGATCAAATGAAAACACATTTTAAAGTCTGTTTGATATCACCTAACATTATTGCTCAAGTTTTCGGTCTTGTTGACCAGGAGTTCCAGCTTCTCGCCGCGATCCCGCAAACTGTCTGCAAATAAAACGGGATGAAAAGGGTCAGGAAACAAAAAGGACTTAGAGATTTCCCTTCCTTCATACCAATATTCTTAACCATTATGTCTTTAAGCTCGTCAATCTGCCCATGTACCCGCGAAATGGTGTCCACCTCCCGAGACTGACTAAAGTAGACCATCTGCTGAGCCAGGACCTTGGAGAACTCCGTGTTCATGGAGTACGCAATGGCGGTGGCCACCTGGAGGCCGTAGGTCTGAATGAACTTCTGCTTGATATCCGCCAAAAAAAGGAAGGCCCGCGACCGCTCGAACTCCTACGAAGAAACGAGACGATATCGATTGAGCAATGAGCGACTAAGGTGGCTAATTGGGGCAGTGGTTCGTTCACCCACGTTGTCGGTGATGCACATGTAGACCAGTTTGTTCTCACAGGTGTAGTGGATCAGGTAGTCGCCGTGAGTGTATGTCATCTTGTGGTTGTGCACCCCGATCCGGCCGATTATGTGCTCCGTCACTTCAGCAAAGTTGCCGACGCACTCCGCAAACTTGGCCAGCACGGTGGTGCCCCGCGATATGACGCTATATAGTATCGGCATGGTGCCACAGATTCTCCTTTGTTAAGGGCGCGGTCGTTCAGATCCTCAGGCCGCTGCTTTGTTTTACTTATCGGGGAATCAACGACGATCCGTCACTGATGACGCGCTCTCGGAATCTGAGGAATAGTGCGTATCGATTGAGAAACTACTACTATTCAAACGCGAGCCTATTAATCGCAACAATAACTCAATCAATGAGTAACATATGAATTTCGCATACATGCAATGTTATATCAAAGTACTTGCTTTGTTTATCCAATTAGGTTCGCCTCAATTTGGTAGGGCAACAGCAGATTTACATTTTGTGGTAAGCGGACTTTGTTAATACTGATTTCCAATTACTTTTACCGAACACTTTAAAAACATTATAATACCACTGAATTAGCTCGATTTTTGCATTTATTCATAAATTGCTAATAACAACAATTGCTGACGCTTCGATGCAGTTATAAAATTAGTGGTGGGGAATCATAGACGGCACTATCGATGCATCGATATTTACTGCACTCGGTACTTCTTGTATTATTGCACGGTCACACTGCATAACCTTTTTGTAAATTACGTTCCACGGTCTTATTATTATTCCTATTAGAATAATACATTTAATGATCTGAGGGCACTTAAATAGGGGGATCCCACCAACAGCATCGCAGTATTGACAAGAGCATCAGATCACTCAGTTGAGACTTATCTCCCCGAACAAAGAAAATTCCGTCGAAGTACTAGGTGTTGGAATTAATTCGTTGGGTTATACGAAAGATGACCCTAGCCAACTAGATGATCCTAGTCACACATTCAAAAGTAAATACTCTCCTGGAAGCTACTGACATAGCGCATCTTTACCAGTATATGATATTTCGTTATTGTGTTCATAGCAATTGTTGTGCTGTATCAAACTTATTGAAGTTTGTGCCTGAAAAATCGTTTGTGGCTAGCGCAAACTTTCGTAAAACGCTAAGAATTAATTCCCACACATATTGGGCCTGGATTCGTACTGGACAGAAACAGAGGCAGGTAACAACTTAAACACTTTAAATACACACGCTAGATACACACAATTTAGTTTTAATTTATCTGAAATTATTGATTTCAAATGTTTTCTGACACCGGATGTGAGGCTTGAAATTCCCTCTAAACTTTGGCCATAAATACTGCATATTTACATATTTGGGGTCTCAAAGGCTTAGTCGTTAATATAATTTGTTATTAAAACAGAATATTTAAGGTTAATGAAACACATTTATACATTTATCTCACAGTGCCATTAGGGTGTAAATCTACCTACATGTATGTATTTATTCCTATTATTTAACTCGTAGAGTAAAAGCGAACAATATAAATTTATTGAGCACCACGATATTAAAAGGATAACCATTTTTTCTTATTTCGAAATTTCCTACTACCGGAAACTTTTAAAGTTCGGTATGATTTTACGTCGTTACACAACTCGGTTCAATTAAAGTCCAATATAAAAACTAATATTCTAATGTTTTTCGTTAAGCGAAGTCCCTCAAACCACAAAGCTCCTATATTTTGAATACAAATGGCATAAATATGAAAAGCCTCTGCCCTCTCTGATGTGAGTAAACAAGGATAGAAGTAATAAAGACATATTTAACAATGCAGTTTATTCATTCCGCTGCTCAAAATTTGTACTCAACCATTTTTCTGTATTTATGTACAACTGCATGTGCGCCCAATGAAAGTTCACTAGTATTTTCAGTTTGTGTATACATATACACTAGGAAAACACGTCGAAAAACGATTTAGAATTTAATCGCATTTTAAATTCCTGGGAAGCTTTCGTGAGCTCTTCAAATCGATGTGGCAACACTTGAAACATATGGGCGGACAAATGGCAATCGCAAGCAACGAGGAAGAAGCGGAAAAGGCAGCCCGCGCGCAGAAGGGCAGGAAATGTTTTTATTTGCGGAAGATGATAGGAGATTATATAGGTGAGTGACGACTGATGCACGCCAAACACTATATGGCCGTGACTCATTACAGACACCTCTGTTCGCGTTCTTGCCACCGTGTTCTTTGCTGACCTACTACTGCGTATATACCGCTGCGTCCTCGAATATTGGTGCTATGGCCGGTACTATCTGCCCGAGGATCGGTTGTGGGTGATTCTACGGCGATCGTGCACGTACAACAGCAGGTCGATCTACCTGCTGGTGGGATTGCTTCTAGTGGCATTTTTTCGGATTTCTGTTACCGGAAATTACAGGGACGTAGTGCCCACGGCGCTGTTTCTGGCCCACATGCCGCTCTACTGGATCTGGAGCTTTAGCGACCTGGCTCAGAGCACGCTGAGCTACTCCCACTGGATACGGGACTCCCATGGACTAGACTATGCGGCCGGAATGGCCTCCAACTACTTTCACGGCTACCTCAAACTGTCTCTGCCCGAGCGCGAGAACGATGGGCTCAAACATCGAATGGCCGTGTACGAGGTGAGTTGCTCTTCTTTTCTGAGTGACGAAGTAACACAAATGTACTCCCAAGGATACGAATAATATTACCTTCGGCATTAACCGACTGGTTATCCTCATTCCCGACGAAATGTTTGTCAACGGCGTACTCGAAAGCAAATTACTTGACAAAGCCGAGGTAAATGCTGACAATTGCACCATAAAGTTCGGATAAAAAGTACAGTGATTTATTTGCTAGTCCCTGGAGACACAGTTCATCAATCGAGCCGGTGTCTATCGTCCTTTCAAGCACGCTGTCTACAGAATGAACAAAAAGGTCAATGGCAAGATCTACTATTTTGCTGTCGAGGGAGCCACACCCATGCTATCCTTCTTCGATTCCATGGAATCCAACTTGTCAGCCACCTGGCAGATGCAGGAACTGAAGCGGGAGATCTGGCTCAAGTTCTATACGCACCTGAAGGAACTCATTACTACATGGCCGGAGACCCGAGACCTGGTGGAGCCCATTATCTATAATTGTGGGTAGTAAACTCTTCAAAGGGTTGTGTAAACTAGATGAAAACGATATGTTTATACCTGTTACTCGTAGAGTAAAAGGGTATACTAGATTCGTTGAAAAGTATGTGACAGGCAGAAGGAAGCGCTTCCGACCATATAGAGTATATATATTCTTGATCAGGATCAAAAGCCGAGTCGATCTGGCCATGTCCGTCTGTCCGTCCGTATGAAAGTCGAGATCTCAGGAACTATAGAAGCTAGAAAGTTGAGAGAAAGCATACAGACTCCAGAGATATAGACGCAGCGCAAGTTTGTCGATTCATGTTGCCACGCCCACTCTAATGCCCACAAACCGCCCAAAACGGTCACGACTACACTTTTGAAAAATGTTTTGATATTTTTTCATTTTTGTATTAATATTGCAATTTTCTATCGATCTGCAGAAAAACTTGTTGCCACGCCCACTCTAACGCCCACAAACCGTCAAAAACTGTCAGTGATGAAGACTCTTCTTCACACTTCCACTAGCTGAGTAACGGGTATCAGATAGTCGGGGAACTCGACTATAGCGTTCTCTCTTGTTATACCCGTTACTCGTAGAGTAAAAGGGTATACTAGGTTCGTTGAAAAGTATGTAACAGGCAGAAGAAAGCGTTTCCGACCATATAAAGTATATACTTTATCAGGATCAATAGCTGAGACGATCTGACCAAAGACATTAGAATAACAAGATGCGTAACGCCATACGATTTTTTTGCACACGATTTTTTCGTGGTGGCTTTTCAAGTGGCTTTTCGCTCTCTCGAAATTTTATTCAAAAGCCAGAGAGCGGAGAGCTCTAGAGCCACCAGCTCTCTTGTACGCATACAGCGACAGCTGACCACTGTATTGGTGCACACGTATGCACATGCATTGTAAAAATGACAAAATATGCCCTTCATCTTAGAAGTTATTAGACTTTAAATCTATATTATTTTTTATAAATTGACACCACTTAAAAACTCTAGTCTTGCATTGCCTTAACATAACAATTATTCAAATTTAACACAGAAATAATAATAGCACAATCTATGTACAAAAAAATGCATAATAATTTTAAAAGATGACTTTATATTAGAATAATTGTCATTAGAGTATTCACCGTGCGACGTGTGAAAAATATAAGAAGACAATGATTCTTCGGTGCTTATGTCCGCACTTCGTGCTTCAAGAAATCAATTTTGCAATAAACAGATTCCATATTTTTATTTATTTTATAAATATTAATTTTTTAATATGAATTATTTGTATGAAATATTTACTTTTGAAATGTAATTTCTTTTTTTGGAAATTCTTTGTTTTAAATTACAGTAGTAATAATAATTTACTTTGTATACGTTTTAATTATTTACTGTAGTTATTTAGTCAAATTACTAGTATGAAAATTAAGCATTTTCAGTATTTAAAATGCAACTAAGATTCATTTAAATTATTTTCTTATATTTCATTTTGTTGTTTTTAAAACAGCCCGCAATTATGGGTAGGCAGAAAAGCGCGCCAATTTTTTTTGTTTTTTTCTTTTAATACGTTTTTTTTTCTCTTAAAACGTTTGCTTAAAGCTGACTATACGTATAGCTCCTCGATTTTTTTAAATTTCGCTATATAATTGTATTTATAATCAATTAAAGTCGTTTTGTTGCATTGGTAAAGTACGGAAATATATTACATATATTACATATTAATAATTATCAATATAAATATAAATATAAATATGTAACCGGTAGCTAATTCGAGCGGCGATTTTATCAAACGAATATTAAAAAAACTTCTTTCAAACCATAATAGTTTTGAATCGAAATTGACCAAAACATTAATCAAATTCGTTTCTTAGATCAAAATTGATTTCGGCCCGAAAATCGTCTTCTAGCAGAAGCACGCACACATACACACTATCTCCTTTAATGTTTTAACTCACACAAGTAAGACAATTCTATTTTTAGATTTTTACGCTCTCAATTTTAGGCGAGCGAAAAGAGAGCAATTTTGGTCGTCACCAAAAAAGTGGCTGCATAGTGCAAAACTAATGTATGGCCGTTACGCATCTTGTTATTATAATGTCTTTGATCTGACCATGTCCGTCTGTCCGTCCGTCTGTCCGTATGAACGTCGAGATCTCAGGAACTACAAAAGGTAGAAAGTTGAGACTAAGCATACAGACACCAGAGACATAGACGCAGCGCAAGTTTGTCGATTCATGTTGCCACGCCCACAAACCGCCCAATACTGCCACGCACACACTTTTAAAAAATGTTTTGATATTTTTTCATTTTTGTATTAGTCTTGTAAATTTCTAACGATTTGCCAAAAAACCTTTTGCCACGCCCACTCTAACGCCCACAAACTGCCCAAAGCTGCCACGCCCACACTTTATAAAAAAATGTTTTGATATTTTTTCATTTTTGTATTAGTCTTGTAAATTTCTATCGATTTGCCAAAAAACTTTTTGCAAGGCCCACTCTAACGCCCACAAACCGCCAAAAACTGTCAGTGTTAAAGACTCTCCTTCGCACTTCCACTAGCTAAATAACGGGTATCAGATAGTCGGGGAACTCGACTATAGCGTTCTCTCTTGTTTTAAACTAGAATATAGCAAGTAAACCTATCTTCTTTTTAGCCCATGATAACAAGGGGAACCGTGTGGATGTTGGCGAATTGCTTTTAGCTCATATGCAAAACAAAACCAAATCTATTGACGAAATTTCCAACTATAAATAAATAGGTGTTACGATTTTTTAACTTTTTTTACGGAAATGTAATGAGGAAAATATATTTTGTACTGATATAAAATGGTAGCTTTAATGGAAAAACAGAAAACAGGATTTCATTTTCTGGACGCTGAATATTCGAATTAGATTCCTTCATATTTCTAGGAAATGTTTATTGCAAAAAACGGGAGGCAGGTAGCGTTATCATTTGAAAAAGCATTAAAGATCACAAAGGTGAGTGGGCCGAACTGTTATACTGATAAACTTGATTTGATGGCGCCCGAGAACCGAATGTAGTTTTAGTGTTTGTGTCCAGCGTGCTTACTCCTACATTCAAACCGTGGGAATAGGGTCCTTGCAATCTGCAAGTCCTAGAGCGATTATACTGTGCTGGGAACCAAAAAAAATCTTCAAATAAATGCAAATTTGTATTTGTAATGCGCTCTCTATATTAATTACAACTAATGAGAATGCTTAGTGAATAAAATAAGTTTTGGGTAAGTATCTATCAAGCTGGAGTTCACTAGGAAATGTTTAATAGATGTAAAATATAAATCCCTAAGCCTCGCGAAGTTGACTTTCCATATGCGGTTGGGATACTTCCAATTCCTTCAGTTTTGCCTGCGCCATGGCCAGCATTCGCGCCTTCCATATCTCGTATTCCTCCGCCTGAGGCTTCTGTGCCTTCTTCGCCTCCTGGCCCTTGATATTCTCATTCTGAATGTCCTTAAGTTTACCATCCACATCTGTGCTTGATGGTACTTTGCTCTCCTTGTAGTGCTTTACTATCATGCGTTCCCACTGCTGCTCAAGCAGCTGAAACTGGGAGGGTCGCAGGTTACTGAAGGGCATAAGCTTTGACTTGGAGACCTTCTTTTTGAGCATGCGGCAGGCCTGGAACACGGCCATACTGGCGTACTGAGGATGGGTGGTGTCGATACCGGTGTCCTCGGTGGCCGCTACGGCCTTGAAGAGAATCATTAGCTCCTCCGCCTTGCGGGCAACTTCGTTGAGACCCAGCTGGACACAGATGTCATTCACGCTAGCCAGTTTGTTTAGGTCCAGGAGCTTCTCAAACATCCGCTTGTTGTTGAGGTAGTGGCTCTTGCGCAATCCGGATAGTTTAAGAGCCTGCTCCTTATCGAACCCAATCCCCATCATGCAGGAAGCGAGATCCGCACACAACACTATCTTCCCGTACTCGTTGATCTGCAGGGGCACATTCGTTGAGCGCAGTTCCAGAAGGCGCACTAATTCGGTGGTTTTTCTAAAAGGATTCCACTTTACTGATTAAACCTTCAAAAGTGTAATATTTTAGACTTACTCTAAAACGTTTGGCTCCTCCCTTAGGCCCATTTTCGTAATTAACTGTTCTATTAAGGTTGTCATTGTACTTATGAATAAAAGGCTGAATTTCACGTCGTGTTAAACAAAATAAAATACAATAAATGGCGCGAAATGCATCAGCTGTTAGCGATATGACTTTATTCATAGTAATCGAGTTTTCTTCGATATCTACATTTTCATTCGAAATGAACCAGTTCCGATAGCCGGACTATTTTTATGCAGACCTGGAAATCGAACGATAACTAAAGGATGGAAATAGATTTATAAAAACCAAAAATTTACCCGATTTTGTTTATTCATTTTGCGCTTTAGGGAAATATAAAATTAACATTATGTATTTAGGCCCAGAATTAGATTCACTGGCACAAACGAACTAGCGCGTCTCATTGTCGCTGTCATCTTCCGTCTTGGCGGCATCGCCGGCATTCCTCGCCTTTTCCGTCAGTTCCGGGGGATTTATGAGATGTAGGCCTTCGGTTACCCTGCCCACCAAACCCATTTCGAAGCGGAAGTCCTTGTCCTTCAACTCGTCATGGACTTTGTAGATGCTAAAATATAGAAAACACATGTTATTTCAGAAAAACCACGATTTTAAGTGCAACCGATGTGCCAAAAATGATTCATATTGTCAGCAAATTAGTTTTTACTGGGAGCATAGTTCCTCCCGATTTTTGGAACACCAGTTAAAGCCTTTTGTTTGGGTCTGTATACATACATTTCACCGGCGCTCTTCACCAAGTCGTCGATCTTCATATCCGTCTTGAGCTTTTCCATCTCAGTCTTGGCCAGCTGTTTGGCCTTACCACTGGCGCAGGCGAAGTAACCGAAGGAGGAGCCGGACGGCTCGATTTTGTAGAGCTGTGGACCCTCAACCTCGTCCCAGGAGGCGAGGATGATGGACAGTCCGAAGGGACGGACGGCACTGTACAGAGTATAGGCGTGGACGTAACCGGCTACTCGATCGCATAGGTGTTTTAGCGGGATAGCGTGCTCGAATTGCTGCCTGTAATTGGCTGCCTCCTGTCGGGCGATGTCCGCCACATAGTTTCCATCGGCCACCAAGCCGGCCACCGCCATTCCGATGTTCTTTTCGATGGTGAAGATGCGTCCGCCGGCGTCCGGTTCGTACAGCTTGCTGCTGATGATCTTTTCCACGGCAAGCACCACGGCGTCCTTGCCTCGAATCCCGATCACGGTGCCGCTCTTCTCCACCGCCTTCGAGGCGTAGTCGATCTGGAAAACTCGGCCATCAGGCGAGAACTGCGAGGCCGACAAGTCGTACTGCAAGCGAGAAGGCGATGTTAAGGATATGCTGATAGGGGAGTTCGCTGACTACTTACTCCAGTGCCGATAGTACTCATAGCGAAGATTCGTTGGAAATTTAAACAATTCAAACGCAAAAATTAGTTTAATACCTTGGGTCAAATGCGAGGATGATTTGACGGCTTTTGCTTGGCTAGTGGTGGACAAAACAAAAGCGCCTATCGGCTGGCGGAGTTTCGATAGTCTCTGAAAGACTATCGTTAATAACATACCAATCGCAACTATATTAGTATATCGCAGATATATTAGTTATTTTAAAAAATCGCCAATTTAAAAAGGAAATTATAAATTTTATAATACTATATTTATTATTGCTGTATTTATATTTGTCTTTCGTTGATAACCGGAGCAAAAAGTGACTCAAAGCACACCAAACATGGGTTAAGTATGAAAACATTAAAGATATTTACGCAATTCCAATTTAAAAGGATTGGTTATTATCCCTGCTAGTTTAAATTTCACCATTTTATGACCCCAAATGTTTTGGAGCCTCTATAACATGCCCTGTAAAGTTTCATTTCGAACTAGTTCCGTTTCTGTTGCGATCCGCGGTGCACGCGGTTTTTGTATTTATAAACAACGGAAACCATGCTGGCGGCTATCAGCGAGAAAAGGTAACTAAAACATCATAATTACCCGATGATTACAAGAATAAATGAATTAAAAAATCCAGCTATGCGGCGGAGGCGCGCTACACAAACTTCTACGCCGGCGGCGACATCGCCTGGAGCACGGATGGACATCAACTTTATTGCCTTAATGGTTGTGCTGTAAACCAGGTGGATGTCCAGACCTCTCAAATCCTAAAGAGTTACGGCTTGACATCCTCGTCCGGGGATAACAAGAAACCGGCGGAGCTGGACAACATCGATGTGGAGGAGGACACGATTACCTGCTTCGGACTGTCCCAGGAACACCTGGTCACTGCCCATCGCAGTGGCCTGCTTAGGCTGTGGCAGCTGGGCACTGGGAAGCTAGTGAAGCTGTGGAAGGCCCAGCACAAGGGACCCGTTATCCGGGTTGAGTTCAGTCCTTGCGGCAGGCTTATCTGCACCAGCGGCGGAGCTGATGCCACACTGAGGCTGTGGGACTACTCGAACAACAGCTGTCTGGGTGCCCTCAAGGATTTCCCTGGTCCAGCTTGGCTCCTCGTCTTCCATCCCAATGTGCTGCGCAAAGAGATCTACGCCGGAGGTTCAGATAATACTGTCTATGCTTGGAACTACGAGACGAAGACACTGGTGCACAAGATGCGAGGTCACCTATCGCAAGTCACAGGTTTAAGCTTCAAGAGCAACGCGTCCGACTGCAATGAGATCGTGACTGTGAGCCGGGACAAGGTTCTGATCGTGTGGCAATTGCAGGAGCAGTTGGAAAGCAAGCAGTTGAAGGTTCTCCCCTTGTACGAAGAGCTTGAGGGAGTCGTATACACAGACGAGGGCGAACAGATAATCGTAGCCAGTGGATCGGGCAAGCTGCAACAGGTCGATAGTAAAACTTGGAAGATCAGGGATATTCTCACGCAATCTGATTTCCAAATAAGTCGACTGCTGCACTGCAGCGAGCTAAAACAGCTGGCCCTGGTTACTACAGAGCAGAATATTTTGGTCTACGACATCAAGACCTTGGCACCCATCAAACACTTGGTGGGTTACAACGACGAAATCCTAGACATGTGCTTCATGGGCGACAACGATCGATACCTGGCCATAGCCACCAACAGCAAGCACTTCAAGCTGTACGACACGGAGCACGATATGAATTGCAAGTTGATCGTGGGTCACTCGGATACGGTAATGTCCCTCGCTGCCTCCCAAAATCTGCTGATTTCGGTGGGCAAGGACTGCAGCGTCCGGCTTTGGAGGCTTCAGCACGACAAGGATTGCTCGCTTGAGGCTCTGACTCAACAGGCCAACTGCCACACGTCCACTATCGGTTGCGTGGCCATGACGCACAACGGAGCCACCGGCTTTGCATCCGTGAGCCAGGATGGCAGCATGAAAGTGTGGCAGCTTGCCAGGGATAAGGAGGATCGCAATTTGTACTCTTTCAACCTGCGCTACGCAGCGCTTTCCCACGACAAGGAGGTAAACTGCGTGGCCTATGCTCCGAACAACAAGCTTATTGCCACCGCCTCGCAGGACAAGACGGCTAAGGTGTGGCTGGCGGAGTCCAACACGCTGCAGGGAGTGCTGCGGGGACACACTCGCGGTGTGTGGAGTGTGCGCTTCTCTCCGGTGGATCAGATCGTGCTCACCTCGTCGTCGGACTGTACTCTGCGGCTTTGGTCCATCAGCAATTTTGCCTGCATAAAACGCTTCGATCAGGAGTGCACCATACTCAGAGCCGAGTTCCTGGATCACGGAAAGTTCATTATCTCTGCTGCTTCGGACGGCCTCCTAAAGCTGTGGAATATCAAGACAAACACATGTTTGCAATCCCTGGACGAGCACAACGATAGGGTTTGGGCTCTGGCCGTATCCGCCAGGAGCAATCGGTTCTTTTACACCGGCGGCGCCGACTCCAAGCTGATTCGCTTCGGTGATGTCACGCAGGTAACGCGAAACGAAGCGCTAGACCAGCGACAAGCCACCTTGGAGCAGGAACAGACTCTACATTCCCTTCTGCACGCCCAGAAGCAGCTTCACAAGGCCTTCGTGTTGGCTTTGAACCTGGACAAGCCGAAAGCTAGCTTTGATATTATAAACCACTTTGTACGCAAGCGGGATGAACCAGGTCTCCGCCAATTGGTTGACCAGTTGAACGTTGACCAGCGAGTAGCGCTGCTGCAGCACGTCAAGGCATGGACCACCAACTCGCGCCACTCGCATGCGGGCAACATGATCCTTAAGTACTTGATCGGAGATGCTCTTCAGGATCCCAAAGCTAGGTTCTACAACAATGGCAACATGGTCGAGGTACTCACTCCCTACGTCCAGAGGCATTTTAAGCGGGTCACCGAGTTGAACAAGGATCTGGCTTTCCTAGAGTTCATTGTCAAGTGCATGTAGCATTTAACTTTGGAACAGTTTTATTCATGATTGTTAACTTAATTCAGTTTAATTATTTTTAGGAAAAAATAAAGTAGAAAATCAAACATATACTTTAGTTTGGAGGTGTTTACTCACCAATTGCACAATAAGAAAAAAAGCGCGTCACTTTTTATTTTGAATAACGTTTATTACACAATAGTTAATATACATTAATAACCACTTACATATTTACTAGAGGGGAATCTCGAAAAAGGTGTTTGCGAATTAAAAATTCCATAATCGTACAAATTTGACTCAAATGACTTGCGGGAAAAGCCCTACGACAAATTTACAAATATACTTGGGCTCGAACTTATACAATTCGATCTATTTTGGCAGGGACAGCTAGAAATTTTACCACTTACTGATGGTCGATTGATCCTGGAAACACTGAAACATGAATGAATATGATTCATATAAAAATAGACACATGCGATTTTATGGTCAATCGAACTGACAGAATCCCTAAGATTATCACTGTTTGACTTAATTTTACATTGGGTGTGTGCGGTGGCAGCTTAGACAAGGGACATTCTGATTCGGAGCACTGTCTATTCGATAATCATAATGAGGTCCTCGCCCTCCAGCTTCGTTCCGTTAGCGATCTCCAGCTTCTTGACAACGCCCGCCAATGGCGACTGCACCACCATCTCCATCTTCATGGCTGAGAGCACGACCAAAGGCTGACCCTTCTCCACTTTGTCGCCAACCTGCACGCGGATATCGATGACAGTTCCGGGCATGGGGGCGCCTACCTCGCTCTTGTTTGACTTGTTGGCCTTGGGATGGACATGGATCTCCTGCGGAAGAAAAGAAAAGGTATGAATTTCATTACCTACAGATGACTGATGACTGAACCTACCTTAACGGCTTCCTTGTCCAGAATGTGAACCGCGCGCAGCTGGCCATTCAACTCAAAGAATACCTCGCGGATACCGTTGGGCTTGAGATCGGCGGACACAGCCAGAGCTTTCACGCTCAGCGTCTTCCCGCGCTCCAGAGGTACGTCGAACTCCTCGCCCACCTTGGGACCAGTGAGGAAGATACGAGTGTCCAGCTTGTCGACGGGTCCATACTTTTCGCGGAAGTTCAGGAAGTCATTTGTCACCTGCGGGTAGAGGGCAGCTGACATGACGTCCCGGTTGGTAATGCACGAGTGAGATTCCTGCAGTTCCTTCTTTAACTTGTCAAAGTCCAAGTCCTTCAGCTCGGCTCCCGGACGTCCCTCGATGCGCGGCATGTCCTTGAGGACTCGTGAACGCAGGGGCTCAGGGAATCCACCATGCGGGATGCCAATAGAGCCCTGCAAGTACTCCACCACCGACTTGGGGAACGACAGCTCCTCTGCCCGCTCCAGCACTTGGTCGGCGGTCAGTTCGTTCTGCACCATAAACTGGGCCAGATCACCTACCACCTTCGACGAGGGCGTCACCTTGATAATGTCGCCCAGCAGCAGGTTGGCCTCACGGTAGGCCTTCTTTACGTCCTCAAAGAAGTCGCCCAGACCCAGCGAGAAGGCCTGGAACTGCAGGTTGGTGTACTGACCGCCGGGTATCTCGTTGAGATAGACATCGGCGTTGCCCGACCGCATTGTGGTGGTGCACTCGAAGGGAGCGTACAGGGTGCGGGTCTGCTCCCAGTAGGCGGAGTACTCCGACACCGTGCGCAGATCCAAGTTCGTGTCCAGCGGAGTGCCTTGCAGGGAGGCCACTACGGCTCCCATGCTCGGCTGGGAGGTCATGCCGCTCATCGAGTCGACGGCAACGTCCACCACATCAGCTCCGGCATTGGCGCATGCCAGCATGGAGGCCACTCCCGCTCCAGAGGTGTCGTGCGTGTGGATATGGATTGGGATGTCGGGGTGCTTGTCGCGAATGGCGGTGATCAGAAGCCTTTCAGGGGATGGAAACGAAATAGTATACAACAGCAATAACAGAAATCCCCTGCAGACATACCTGGCGGCTTCGGGCTTGAGCAGACCAGCCATGTCCTTGATGCAAAGCACGTGGGTGCCCGCCTTGACCAGCTCGTCAGCCAGGTTAGTATAGTACTTCAGGTCGTACTTGGTGCGCTTCGGATCGCTGACGTCTCCGGTATAAGAGATGGCCGCCTCCACCACGCCGCCCGCCTTGCCGGCGGCTTCCATGCCGAGGATCAGGTTGGGCAGGTAGTTAAGCGAGTCGAACACCCTGAAGATGTCCATACCGGTCTGCACAGCCAGCTCACAGAACTTGTAGACCACGTTGTCTGGATAGCTGGTGTAGCCGACGGCGTTCGCTCCGCGCAGCAGCATCTGGAAGGGAATGTTCGGAATGCGCTTGCGCATCTCCTCCAGGCGCTCCCACGGGCACTCGTGCAGGAAGCGCAGCGCCACGTCAAAGGTGGCTCCGCCCCAGTTCTCCAGCGAATACAGATTGTTGAACTTGTGCGCCACGTAGGGGGAGATCTTCAGCAGATCGTGGGAACGGACGCGGGTGGCCAGCAGTGACTGGTGGGCATCGCGGAAAGTGGTGTCCATGAGCAGCAATTCCTTTCGGTTGCGCACCTCTTTGGCAAACGCCTCCGGACCTTCGCACACTAGGACCTCGCGAAGTCCCTTTGGTGGTTCCGTAACTGCATACACCATAAAATCATATCAGTTTGTTGTTTTAGGTAAGACGATATATTCCCGCTTATAAGGTTTATATAGACAAATATTTTTACGGGAATATATCATTAAATATGGGACATCTACGGTTACGGCCAATACAACATTAAAACCAATTTAATACATAAAAGCTGAACATCAAAAGCTGCTAAAACCAAAGCTGCATAATTAATAAATTGAAAAAATACAATTGATTCAATGTTATGAATAGAATTAGCTTAAACCCAAAAATGACGATAAATGCAATTATACTAAAACACCAAATCACATATGTGTATTATATGTATATTAATATGTCTATAGCTCGGTGTTCCCAAAGGGGGTTTTGTATCTGGTTTGAGTTATTGGAGCTTAATTGTGTATAAACTATGCCTCTAATTTATCATAAAGAGTTAGGAGCACCTTTGGATACCCTTTCCACATAAACCGACATGATAGATGCTCGTATGTACAAATGTCCTGGGTAAATCCGGGATAAATAAGTAAACGTACCTTTTGCCTCGCCACGTTCTTCGCGTTCTATAGCTTCCGGGGACAGATCTACGATTCGTTGGATATGAGTTCGATCATGGGAGCGTACCGCATGTGGAAGAGGCGGAGTGGGCGTGGTCGTGGTCGTGGGTTTGGTGTGTTGTGCGATTTTGAATCGTTGTTGATTGGTGTCGGTACAGACATAGGTGTGTGATATTGGTTTGGTGTTTTGCAAATGCCGATTCGATGGCGAACGCGGTTTCGATTCGGAATTGGTTGATTAATAACAGATGCAACAAAAATTGATAGTTGAAAGAGTAAAAACATAAAGGTTCGATTAAAGCATGTCAGAAAAGCAAAGAACACTTCACAGGAGATGCGTGGAACAAACATGCCTTTTCATTGATTACTTTTGAAAACAAGTGCATAGGGGATTTATTAAATTGATAGTATATCTATCTATTGATAGTACATCAATTTAATAGATTGAGTATCCCTAGGGTCCTTACACGAAGCAGTGTACCAAGTTGGACAAAAGATATGGTTTTGAATTTGAATTAAGTCTAAAATCTTCAAATATGTACTCATAAATTACTAAATTGCTAGATTATGCTTACAACTCTTAATAATTAAATCGTTCTAATATAAAATAGATTTTTAACCGGGATGTACAATGCTTCGTGAGAGGACCCCGCTACCGCCTGTTCCGGATACCTGAAACATTCGGAAAGAGGCGATTGCCTTAAGTGGTAGCCACACAAGCAAGCGTGAACCCGAAAAGCACATGCCATTTAAGTGGGGATCCTCTAGAGGGTAAGGCGCGTGAAACTCACCCAGCGGAACCTCGGGAACGTGGGGCGACACGATGGCAGGCTTCAGAGTGGTGGCGAGAGGCGTCTGGGGTCCGTTAACCAGAACCTCACCCATGTAGTTGATCAGCTTCTGGGCGCGATTGAGCGAGGGCTTGAACTTGAACAGCTGCGGGTGCTCATCGATGAAGTAGGTGTCGAGGACGCCGTGCAGGAACTTTTGATTCTCCAGCACGTTCAGGAGGAAGGGGATGTTGGTCTTGACGCCGCGAATGCGGAATTCCCTTAAAGCACGGTTCATCTTGGAGGCAGAGCTCTGAAGATCGCTGGCGTGCGAGATCACCTTCACCAGCAGGGAGTCGTAGTATGGGGAAATTATAGCTCCGGCGTAGGCGGACGCACTGTCCAGCCTAATGCCCATACCCTCGCCGGATCGGAAGACCTCCAAGCGACCTGTGTTGGGCTGGAAGTCGTTGGCCGGGTCCTCGGTGGTCACTCGGCACTGGATGGCATATCCACGAGGCACGATCTTATCCTGCGTGTATCCCAACTCGGGCAGGGTCATGCCTTCGGCCACGCGGATCTGCGACTGCACCAGATCGATGCCCGTTATCTCCTCGGTGACCGTGTGCTCCACCTGCAGGCGGGCGTTCACCTCGATAAAATAGAAGTTTCCGGACTCGTCGCAAAGGAACTCCACGGTTCCGGCGTTTTCGTAGCCCACATGGCGGGCCAAACGCACTGCTGCCTCCGTCATCTTGTCCCGAATTTCAATGGGCAGGCGCGGCGCTGGGGCGATCTCCACCACCTTCTGGTGGCGACGCTGCACGGAGCAGTCGCGTTCGTACAGATGCACCACATTCCCGGCCTTGTCTCCCAGCAGTTGAACCTCAATGTGACGTGGTCGCTCGATGAACTTCTCGATGAACATCGCTCCATTGCCGAAGGCGGCCTTGGCCTCGGAACTGGCTCGCTGAAAGCTCTCCTCTACATCCTCCATTTTGCGAACGACGCGCATTCCGCGACCTCCGCCTCCGTAAGCGGCCTTGAAGATTACGGGCAAGCCGTGCTTCTTGCAGAACTCCAGTGCCTCCTCCTTGGTGGTCACTGGGCCGTCGGTGCCGGGCACAATGGGCACACCCGCCTCAATGGCCGCCACACGAGCCGCCACTTTGTCACCCATCTTCTGGACGACTTCGGGTGAGGGGCCAATGAAACGCAGTCCGGCATCAATCACCGCCTGGGCGAAGTCACTGCGTTCTGAAAGGAACCCGTATCCGGGATGCACGGCATCCACATCGTTCTCCTTGCACACCCTGATCAACTCTGGAATGTTGAGGTAAGCCTCCACGGGGGGCAGACCCTTGCCCACTATGTACGACTCGTCGGCCTTCTGTCGGTGCATGTGCATCTTGTCCTGCTCCGAGTAAACCGCAACCGATTTGATGCCCAGCTCTGTGCAGGCACGGAACACTCGGATGGCGATTTCACCGCGGTTAGCCACCAGCACCGACCGGATGGGCTGGTATTCCACCTGGAAAAAGGGGTGGATTTTTACTACGTTTAAATAGACCCCATCTGAGTAACTCACCTTGCTGGAATAGCCATTTTTGAATAAGGCGTTGAGCCGGACACGCGGCTGCGTCTTGCGCAGCGTCCTGTACGCGGACTGGGCAGCCGGAATGAACATAGTGATCCCGCCGTGGACTCAAATGTATCTACAAGTAAGAGCAGTCATATTTAAATAGCGAGTTTACGATTATTGGAACTTTTATTAGTGCCCCCAATTCTTGGAAATGTATCTTAGCATGTGGTGTTTTAGTTTATGAACGTATTTTAATTCAAGTAACTGTAACACTGAAACCTGGTTTTGGAATAAAACAACTTTTTAACAGTCACAACAATCGGTTTAGCCACCTCAAGTCATCCACGCCAATATTTGGGTTTAATAGGAGGGGATGGAGGGAGAAATAATGAATAATAATAATGAATGCTTTACAATCAAAAGATTGCATTTAACGCGTTAATTATTTGTTCATTTCGAAAGCTCGATTGCCAAATGCCTTAAGGTTATCGACATTACTTTCGTAAAACAAACAAACAAGCGGATCTAGAAGGTCTCGTTTGGAAGTTGTTGCAATTGGAAATCTGAGAACACAGCGAGTTACAACGACTGCTGATTACTTTTAAAAAATGTAGTGTACAGTGTTTCATTCTTGACTTAGTTTGAAAGTAAAGAGTGGTTCCCTGTACGAGATCGGGATCTGTATTTCAAGAATTTCGACCTCATCTGTGGGCCTAAGTACAAATATAATCTTCTGACCAAAGTCCATCGCTTGCTACTTTGGTGTTATTCCACTTAACAGAACAATCGGTCTGCTCATTAATATGAGTTGACTCACGTGATCAAAATTCAAAGCGAGTTTTAAAATGCACGACAAACTTGTACAATTAAATGCCAGCTATTCAGTTTGTGTTTTCTTATGCGTTTTAAGCTCCGAAAAGTTCCACTAATTAAAGTAATGAAACTGCCTATTTTTCAATCATTACGTACATTAGCTGGCTTAGTAATAGATCAACAAATATTAGCTACTGCTGCAGCACGTTTTCGCACTTGAAGTTAGATATTTTCAGTGGCTCTAACTGCTTGGATCAACAGTGGTCAGGGAATAAAAGATACATAGATAAGCACATAGATTATTAACCATATACACAACTTAATTCATTAGTATTATATATACACTTGTAAATATTAGAGAAATGTATACGTTTTCTTAGCTCTCCATATTGTTTAAAGCTTTTGTTTTATCCTTGTGTCTTAGTGTAATTTTATACTGAGTGTCATAAAACCCAGTCTCGAACTAAGCATATACTGTAGAGCACATAATTTAAGGTACATATTGGAGGTGAGAGTATCCACAGTCCGTGGTTGTCAGTGGCTTGTGCCGCACATGCCATAAAATATTTTATTTATTTATATGTCTGTTAGCTTTTAGGTTGTTTTGCTCATTATCAACGATTCAAATGGGGTTTGTAGTCCCAGTCAGCGATGAAACAGACTGATGGACATACGGACATACGGGCTTAGTGGTGCAAGGGTGCGTCAGAGACCGGCTTTGCAATTCAGATTCCGGATCCAAATCGGACTCAAACCGTGAGTACTCTCTAGTCCGTAGACCTCGGTAGGGGCTCGTCTGTACTTGGACAAAAACCTGTTGACAAAGTCCACTTTCTATGCCAGACGAAAACCTACTTAAAGTGAGTAGGAATCTAAGGCAGAATAGTAGAGAACTGGTCGGGTGAACTAAATCCAAAGGAGATCTTTTGGCCACTAATCGATTTGATAACAAATTGGAGTGCTTACCATTCGTAGTTGCAAATAAATGAGTGGGTCGGCGCACCCGCACGTGAAGTGCATGCCCCGATGATAGTGGGGTTCTCGGGGTCCAGGGGTTCCAGGAGTCCATAGATAATCTAGATTCTAGAACCAATGTTGACACATGTATTGGATGTGTGACACAGGTGCAGATAATGAGCAGACGATAAGCCCGCTTTATTAACACTTCGGAGGTCGGTCCGTAGTAAATATTATCATTCCCAGTGGGAGTGCACACTTATATGGAACTCCTGGGGGCCCCCATGTTTGGAATCTATAAATAGTCGCGACGTGATGGAAATCTTCGGTTTGGTCCACTCTAATTAAATTTTCCTCTGTTAACATCAATTTCGTTTGCTAATTCTGTTAATTTGCACCACATTACCTCACGATTGTGTTATAAATTACTAAATCTGACAAACATGCTCAAAACCCATTGGTAATATTATTGGGAAGATAAGCCCAATGTCACCTTATAGAGCGGAAGAAGCACTCGACTGCCAGACCTTAGGAATGCCATTAATGATACAAGATAACCACATCCCAAATTTGTATACTCTGCTCGAGGTTTCGAAACGAAGTCCTGATAACTTCAGAATCGAACATATGGAATAGTTTCGCGATATAAGTAAGTTGCCTTATCTAGCTGGATAGGCTTCATAATATCATCAGTCTAAATGATTCAGGGAAGTGAGAAGTCAATGTGAATCGATTGAAAGCACACATTTGTTAAGAAATAATCTTGAATATGCAATGATTTCTAGGTTAATAAAAGTTTTGAAACTGGTATCTATGGAGCGCGACAAATCTAATCTCAGGCGCAAGCGGAAATTATAATCGGAGAGCAAAGCTCGCTTTCGTTAGAAATTGAAAGGATTTGCAATTAATCATTTAAATATCGATCCGCGATAAAGAATTTATATCTATATACGTTTCAATAATACTTTAAGCTTTTTTAGGACCAGCGCATTGGTTGCCCTAATGTGTTTGAAAATTAAAGCGCATTAGCATCAGAATAAAGACAAGAATGTATGGCTAAAATTGTTTAGCATGATGTGAAAATAACACGTATTTTCGCATGCAAATCAGGGTTTATTTCAGGTATTCCTGGGATTACTTTAGCACCTTTGGCATAAGCTTAATTTCGTGCTGTACTTTGCCAATATTTACAGGATATCAATTATCCTGTGGCTTGTTAACTGGGTGTGTTCCCTCATATTTTCTGGAGGAAAAGTAGGCGCAGTCCAAGCCAATCTCATGCAATTTCACGAAAACGTTGTTGACACGGCATACCAAAACCCAACCAAAACCCAGCCAGAAACCCACCCAAAGCCCGATTGTGTTTGCACATCGGAATGAGCGATTATGTAATAATAACATGATAGCCCACTAACTACCCAGTAATAGTACTGGAATGTCCCAGTCACTTAAACGCTTTGCTTTTGTTCACCAACTTTTGCACAGGGAAATGTGCGTGTTATGATTTTGTGTGTGCTATAAACGTATGATCTTGAACGACAAGCTGCTAAGGTCAAAGTCGCTTTTGAATGTGGGTCGTACATTGATTTGGTCGCCAAAAAGTGAGGATAAAATATTGACTTTGCTACTTCCGATTATTAGTTGTATTCTGCAACTCGATTAAATGGAATTAGTTTTAAGGAGAATTTTGGTTCCAGGTTTAAAGTTATATAATCCGCATTCTGAACTACTACATAGACTATTATTTAAGATTGAAGATTTGATTTACACTAAGTTTAATAGCGACACTGAGAATTTCGGTTCCAGATTTATAGTTATATAATAACGAGCTATATACATAGACGTTAATAGCAATGACTGATAAGGAGGTGGAGTACAGTGGAATCATGAGTACAATTTTCGCAAGTTAAGTCGATGCTATTTAGTTGCCATTAATTTATGAAGCCCAGGCTCTTATGCTTTTGAAAAAACTGTCTCTTTACCAGCAAAAGGTTCAAATCCTACACTCGTTCGAAAACTTTTTATTTGCTTGAGCAGCCAGTCTAGACTCTAGACCTTATCACGCCAAATGAAAAGCTGATAGATACGAAGCTTTGACATTGACTAGTCCGGGTCCAGCTCTCCATATAAGTGTCGACGGAGTGTCGTTCCCGGCGAATCAATAGCAATCAAACAAATCCAACTGTGCCATAAACTGGTTAAATTTCGGGTCACCCGCGATCGCAATCCCTGATCACACTGCGCATAATAGATAATTTCCGAGTAATCGCGCACAATACGTATAGATTATGGATCTGTGAGCTGGTCTGGCCGTGCGACAAACACGTTTCCCCAATGGCGAAACCATAAGAAGGTCATAAATATTGGGCAGAAAGTAGGATGAGTCCGAAAATAAAACAGCCACAATTCCCTCTCTGGGATTGGGAGTGTGTTTGGGCATGGGGGTATGGTACGGTACGGCATGGTATGGTATGGTATGGTATGGAATAGAATAGAATAAAATGTAATTAACACATGTCTGCCAGAGAGTGACGCTGGCAAATTACAATGGATACGACGGAGAGAAAGGGCTGGGGAAAGGAACCCACCGAACCGAGTGGAAGAAGAAATTGAGCACAAATTATGCAATTAAATGGCTATGCACTTGCTCGATAGACGCAGTCTGCTTGGCCTGGGTCCGCCGACCGACCGGCGACTTACTTATTGATAGCGAAAGTTCCGAAGGAACTATCCTCGTGGTCCTGGCGGCTCCGCAAAGTGGGTAATCGCTCCTCCAGCACTACAAAACAATTTCAAACGGGTCGTGAGTCAACGTGGGTTCTTTGGCTTATGTACCGAACTCAGCACATACAAATTCACGGTTCCTATGTATCCTATGTATGCGAGGCTTTGTCAACTTGGCGGCCTCTTTTTTTTTGGGGTTTGGGCTTAAGGTTGCGTTTGGTTTGGTTTGGTTTGATATGGTTTTGGTCAGAGTAGGTAGAACAGCACGAGTTCGCAAACGGTTGCTCTGCTGCACTCTGATTCTCCGATGCCGTCTTTCTGCCCAGGAACTCGCGAACCGTTCACTTCAAAGCTGTCCGTCGGACTGGTCGAGCGCACAAACTCGAAAGTTTTGACTAGTTCCGTTGGAGAGTGGTCGTGGTGGTTTCAGCTGGGAACGTTCTCGGTGGCGCTCCCGCTCCCAATCTCTGCGGCTCCTCTCGCAGTTTCGAGGTCTGCGCGTGCTCCCTGCCGGCAATGATTTGTTCTCGAGTGAAATGTGCGGATGGAATGTTATGTTACCTCTTAGCCATATAGGCCATATTATATATATTATAGTAGTTATATACTAAAAACCGTACATTGCAACTTTGCTTGCCTCACTTCTAATGTAACACATTAAATATAGAATCACTAAGGCTTTCATCTAGTTGTCACTCGTTTAGCTCGGATCGGATATGCCCCACTAGTACCCAGTACAGTGACTGGAACATCATCGCACTTTGGCCTAGCTCTAAGCTGTTTTCGTCGCCGTATGCCGGTCGCACGAGAGAACTTTCTTTTGACATTGGAAGCCGGAGAGGGGAAGGCGGGCGGAGAGAAACAGCTGTGCTCCGAGCCCCAACATGGAACAGCTCCCGAAAGCCCGAAAACTCCACCACATTTTATAGACTTACTTCACTTTTCGAACCATAGAGATAAATTTAAAAGAGCAGTAATTTATAAATAGCGGCCAAAAGATAATTCGAAACGTTTAAAATTTAAAATCTGACTGACGAATAATCGAATGGAAATAGCCTACTGAAAACAAACGAACCTTATGAATAATGTCTATTTTCTTGTCTATGTGCATTTGTACATAAATCCTTGCAAAAGCATCCTTTCTACCTCTCCCTCGATCCCACGATTGCCAGGCATAGGAAATGAATAATAAACACCCCTATATCAGGGTGATACATATCGTATCTATTATGCTCGTGGAAACTTTTAGAACATTATGAGCTTGTGTTGTGTTGTGTTGTGCAGTGAATTCGAATGGTCTGGGCGTTGGAATCGGGATCGGGATCGGACGCGTGAAGCTTGTTATATGAACAGCCGGTGGGTCTACGAGTCAGAGGAATCGTACGACTCCAAATGGCTGTCCAGATCTGGCGATAACAGGGAGCGAGTAATACTACGCTCCCTGTTATCGCCAGTATTGGCTCACTGAGCAGATTCTCGCGCTCCCTCGCTAAAAAATTGATCTTGCCGGTGGGTATATGTATACGATATACATATGTAGGTAGACACATTTATATCAGTGCTTTGAGATTTATATTTTTATATTGCGGCACGCGCGATTGTGGGCATAACAAACCTGGGCAGTCTTATCACCAGACCGAAAGACCCAAAGAGGGCCCAACAAGAATGATGTTGTGTACGAGAGTCGGCAGATACAGATACAAATTAGTGCCAGATTATGCTGTACTGGGGAGTGTAGGGTATCTGCGTGCAAGAAACGGTGTACTTGGGCTTTAAATCGACTATTTTATGCTGATTTAATGATTGTAATTGCGCGTACATACATACATACATATATTTCCACAACTAAGACTCCTAATTTTTATACACTTTGCTTCTAAAGAAGTAAATGAAAATCAATAAAGCTGCAGCTTGGAGATAAGATTGAAGAAATATAGCAACCTATAGGGTTAACTAACACCACCTCTAAAAATGATTCCACACACTTTTAGCGTATTGGTGAGCAGATAAGAGGGCCACGCCTCCGTCTGAATGGAAATCTTTCATAATCTATCAGGCCAATGGTGCAAAACCAGCCAGTCATTCCTAATTACTGGACATACCATATCTTATCAGTTCCAAAGGCGGGGAATTAAACTTTAATACATACCCTGCCTCAATGGGGATTGCAATCTTCTATAGGGCCTACAGTTCGATGCAATTTACTTATTGGTTTACTTAAAGCAGAGTATTCGGTTGTCGCTGCAAAGCCAAAACAGTTCATACACGTGCCGTTTATTTTGGTACTTCAACTTGCTCATGCAGACAATGATACCATTTTTGTTTGATTTAACTGCTCCGATTTATGGTTTAAGCATGCGAATGTATTAATTTGCCAAGGTTTCGGTCCCCAAGATTTCTGCGGTGCAAGACAATAAAAAGTCAGAGCTATGGACTACAAAAAATTTTGTATTTTTTTAAGGACAAAAATACAAGTACTGCGATAAGCAAAAACTAAGTTAATTAAATTTCAAAGAATAAATATATCAAAGTCCAAATTCGATACTGCTTTATATTGGAACGTTTGAAATATGTATGATAAAAGTGAAGTAAGACCCACATTGCAGCGACCTTCAAGTTATCTATTATTAACACCCATATACCACTATAAAAACTATCTTGTCTTGACGAAAACTATTCATCTTCCTTAAATGGAATGTTTTTAGTATTGTTTTATACATTATCAGAACAAATTTAAGGTTACCTTTAAAAATGTATTTATACATATGTTATTTTAATATTTCTAAAAATAATTCTTATACTCAAATTTATTTACAATTTATATATCTAGTAATAAAACCAAAATGTTGTTTAAACTTTTAACAAATGTGTCGTCAACTAAAAAGTTAGCATACTTTTCAGTTGTTTTCATGTCGCTCTTTTAAACCAAACGTGAGCTTTTTGACTAAATTTCGGTTTTAATAGGCAGCCACATAGTTTTTTTTTTAATTAAGTGTTTGTTGTTTTTTATTTTTGTATATGATTGGTAACTTTTCCGCGATGCCAAAGTATGCAAATAAAGAAAAAATACTCCCAAACATATCCATAGTCTTATGAGAAACAAGAAACAGCAAACCCAAAAACTTAAGATTGATAATGGGAAAATTAACCTACATATGTATGAATGTAGTAAACAAAAGTCAGCTGTTTTTGTTGAGAAAGCTGAGAAAGCCAAGAAACTCGGATTTGAAAACAATGTTTATACTACGTTCTAGATCCCTTATAAACCTTAATGTCGTTAGATCTCCAATCACATCTTGTCGGTACGTACAGTATATCCAAGGTCAATCTCCGGAGCCAAAAATACGTGAATACTTTTACTTCATCGATCATGAGGGAATGGTGAGTCTCTCACCTATGAATCTGTGCCTGAATTCGCATAACATTTTTTGCAGCTCTTTCTGGACGATGCAAAGATGAAAAACTTCACCAGCTGCTTTAAAGAGAAAGATTTCCTCAAGTTCTTTTTCAACCGCCTGCGGCTGAACAAAACAAATAGATATGAAAGCGAATTTCCATACATTTCCCTTTGTGGCCGTGAAAGGAATTTTATTAGATGCGATGACACGCCTGTTGTGTTTACTGAACAACTAAGGAAGGACGACAAGGAGGTGCTCAGCTATGCGCACTCGGGGCAGGTCCTAACCCTGCCTTACGAACCCCACAAACTATACATGGATCCGCGTACCGGAAGGGTCTACCATCCAGCGACGCCACAGGTGGGCGGAATAGGCCTAGTCCGCTCCAAACTAGCCATAGAGCTCAGCCAGCACTTTGAGTTCCCGGCTGGCGAGGCTTCCCCCACCCATTTCCGATGGAACGGAGAACGATTGGAGCTGCAGAACGAGTGGGTTTGCAATACTAAGCGGTTTCCCATGAACGAGGAGTGTAAGTAATTGAATAACTTTAATCGATTAAAATTGAGACAACGATAGGTTCTAACTTACAGAGTATATGTATATTGTTTTTACTCAATGCTAAGGGGCTTAAACTCGCCCTCCTTAACCCATGATAGACCAGTTGCATGTCCACCATTTGCCTGTTGCACCGAAGGCTCCGTCTGCTTGCTTCTCCCTGCCTTGATGCGATCCAGAACGGGCCCGTGCACGTCCTGCTGAAACTTCTCGAATACTATATAGTGCGGATCCTCGGTGGGCGGGGTGTCGAATATGTGGTCCTTGCTCTCCTTGATATTTTTCTGTACGCGAGCCACATACTCCTCCTTGTTGGTGATCAGCAGCTCTGCAGCCTCGCTGTTTTTGAGTTTATCTACTTCAATGCCCCGAATACTGTCAAAGGGATCGGAGAAAATGGCTTGCAGGTACTTTAAAAGCTGCCAAAGATGATCCTCTCCACAGCGCCACTCCGGGAAGGCGTGACTCACGTCCAAACTGTGGGTGTACGGGCACACATGGGGATGAATCACATCCTGCTGGAATATTATGGTCTAAGAGGGACTTATAAAGTTATATCCACTTGCTCTATTGCCGATTCTACTCACCGGAAGGCTTTTGTCGTCGGGAAAACGATCTGGGAGCAAAATAGTGAACCGAAAAACACTTTCCGTATACAAGCCCTGTCGCCCAAAGAAGACTCCGAACCACTCTATAAAAAACGTTGAATTAGCTAAAGAGTGCATACAGAATGTATGTAGGTAGACTAACGCAAGGAGTTAGCATAACTGGGTATCACATATATGCCACTCAACTTCTCAGACTCAATCATTTTGCTAAAACATAAAAAATAAAATTTGTTTAGTTTTCACCACCTAGTAAACTACATGTGTACTCTGAGAACTCACTATTCGGCCAGAATTTTATACTCCTGCTGTATGGTGGCGATCAGCAACTTGTCATCTTTCTTAGTCGCATCCAAATCGAGAGTCATTTTGTCCGGACAATGAACAAATTAAACAAAAAATATAAGTAACATAAAGAAAACGATAATTTTGTTGCTTGCTAAACAGCTGATTCGGGGAGGGTTGCCACTCTTTCGTAAAACCCAAATGGCCCGCCGTGCTTAGGAGCCCTGGCTACCTCACTAAAACAAAACAAAGCATGCGGCCTTCAAAATCCTGACGAAAATGACGACTACTTTAGAAGCCCAGCTTTCAGATAAGTTAAAGATGGTGATGGACGAGACCACAGGCAACGTCCAGGAGCCATTGAAGCATGAGGAAGACAGCAGTATAGCCCCAAGTTCCGATGCCAAGACTGCATCCCCTTCTTCCAGCGATAGTGCGACCAAAGTTGCTGCACCGGAGCCCGAATTTTACAATAAAGCTCAGAAGTACTGGTCGGAGATTCCGGCCACTGTCAACGGGATGCTTGGCGGCCTGGGCTACATCAGCGCCATCGATATACAGGGATCGAATGTGTTCTTGCGCGAGATCCGCGTGCCGGGCAACAGGTTGGCCCTCGACTGCGGAGCTGGCATCGGTCGGGTGACTCGGAATCTCCTGATCCCACGCTTCAGCTGCGTGGATCTCGTCGAGCAGGATTCTGCCTTTGCCGAGAAAGCACGGGAGTACTGCATCTCGGAAGACGTGAGCCGTGGAAAGGTGGGACACATATACAACGTCGGATTGCAAAAGTTCACGCCTTCGCAGCAGTATGACCTCGTTTGGAGCCAGTGGGTGCTGGGTCATCTTACAGACCGCGATCTGGTCTCGTTCTTCCGTCGCATCAAGCAGGGACTGGCGCCCGGAGCCTTCTTTTGTATGAAGGAAAACGTGAGCAGCTCGAAGAAGGCGGTGGAGGATAAGGAGGACTCCTCCATTACCAGGCCTCTGGACAGCTATGAACACTTCCTGAAGGAAGCCGGATTTCGCATTGTGCGCAAGGTCAAACAACAAAACTTTCCCAAGGGACTTTTTCCAGTGTATATGATCGCCTGCAAACCTGTCTCTAAGGAGTAGGTTTAGTATTTAGTTCGTTTTACTGACGACCTACAAGCGATTGTACTAAATTTATCAAAAAATTCAATGTCACATTACTAGCTAGTCACTTCAAATTGTAGCGTTTTAAACAACGAATAAACAAGCTTGCAAAAGCTTGAACACGTTCCTTAATTGATGCCTTCAAAGTGCTTTATTCGCCGAATATATATCTTTATATATCTCAAATATCTATTAAAAGCGAAAACACACGTGTTACTAAATGACTTTCAACGGTGGGCCGCTAACACTATAATGTCGGATTTTAGCTGGTAAACCATGATAGTACTTTTATATTTCTTTTCAAAATTAGGCGATAAAATAAATACTTTTAATACTGATTTATAGAATTTGAAAATCTCGTATCAAATTTTTCATCTAAAATCAAAAGATCCAAATATATGAGGCTTGGATTAATTATCTCATAAATGCTAGTCTCCGAAATCTGCCGACATCGGATTGGTTATAAACTCAATCTTTCGCCTGAACTGAAAGCTTAAATCAATTCACAAAGCGACAAATATTTTAAAAAACGCAATAAAATATGCTATGAAACATGATTAATATTCTGAATGATTTTAAGGTATATACATTGTATATATATTGTAAGAAAAGCTGAATTGATGGCTTAATAATAATTTTCAGAAGAATATCAGAAAATCTAACCTAAACATTTGATTAAGTTGAAAGCTTTATAAAATGGCTCTATTTTATTTATAATATTTTTTCATTTAGAAATTAAGAGTCTATACTCAGTCTTTATTCAGAAAGAAACGATTTTTCTTTGTATATTTTTTAGCAGAATATCTTGTTAGGAACAGGAATTAGGAATAACAAATATGTACTCCGTTCTCTCTCAATTTAAAATTAAATCAAGTGGTTGGTGTACAACTATCTAGATTCCCTAAATAATAGTAAAATAACAGACTTGGTCGTCATTATAATTTCGTTATCCTTAGAAAAGGTTAGTTAGATACTGCCAAGGAAAAATTAATTTTTCTTCAAGTACAAACGGTATTTATTCGTTATTGATGATATGAGGTGCTTAGTTATGAGTTTCTCGAAACTCTCTAAGCCGAAGGACTCAACTTGCTATAGTTTTTATTTATATGTAAAATTCCTTCACACATTTGTATATTTAAAAATGTGCCTGAGAAACATTATGCACGAACACAAAGCTTAGATTATCGTACAATATAAAACAGACCATAAACATTTCTATCAAAAATTTAAAGTCGCGCGACGTAACAGTATACTACGTATATAATAGGTAAAAGAACCTATAAAGAATCGGGATTACTAGCCGTCTGTCGTTTGAAAGAACGTCAAGATCTCGTTACCTATGTATAAGGGCTAAAATGTTCATATTCAACGTAGAGATTCCAGTGACATCTGTGCTTATAAAATTTTTGCATTGCACGCCCCCTGTAACATATCTGAAAGTCGAATATATCGATTCTTTATCAACAAGGAGACATTTCAAATAGATTAAAATCGAAAATGAATATGCAACACCTAAACAACTGCGGAAAGATCTCTACACCAATTAATAATATATAGTCATTTTTAATAGATTTTAATGACCTCTAAGACTTCTATAAATGAATCTGAATAATGTTGATAAGAGGGTTCATATAGGTAAGCCAAAATGTTGAATTTTGTACCCTCGCAGAGACCATAATAATAGAATTAATTATTTTATTGGAATTTAAACTTTTTAAAATAAAATCTGCCCCCGTTTTAGTCGTTTAAATCGACAAGGACATCTCTAACTTGCCTAGAAACGTATGCAAATTTTCTATGCCTCATACCTTTAAGAAACATCGGGTCATACTATTATGTAAATAAAGAAATTATGAACATGAAAAATGCTTAAATTTAATTATCTATTAATTTTAATGGTAAGTAAAGTTCGGCTTGACAAAGTAAAATTTCCTATTATCCGGATTTAGGAATGCTTTATTTATGAATTTAACTTATAAGAAATTTATTTGAAATATAGTGCTTTGCATTTCATTAGAGTGTACCTTTTTAAAGGTGAAAGACAAAAAACACTAGACATCAATGTTTTGAAAAAATTCCATTAATACTACAGCGGTAATGTTATATAAAGTCATGGAGTAGTTCGCACAATCACGCAAACTCAATCAAATTAAGAATTGTTGGTGAGAAGTGAAAAGAGCAGCTTCGGAAATAAAACTAAGTAAAATTTTTACATTTGGGAAACTGTACCATGGTCTAGAACTGTGTAAAAATTGCTAAAATTTAGTTTATTCCATGCAGAAGGTACTGTCCACCTTACGTTAATCGAGTTTCAATAAAAATACGAATAAATTTTTTTTAAAAAAAGTTTTTAAAAAAAGTATTCGTTTCCTTCAATTCTTTATCATATCTTCATTAGTTTTTATTATGTAATACAATATAAATTACCGATCATATTGTTCTTTACGCCTCTTAAAGCCCCTCAAAAATATGATAAAAGCCACATCTTTGAAGGAGATATTTGTAGGGCAGGAGAGACTTAGTGACCAGCTGAGTCGATATAGCCATGTGGTATCAGATCTTTGATATATTAAGCTCGTTGGCCCTATTAGCGATTATCCCACCTAATTAATGACGCGGCGAAACTCGGGGAATTTGATTCACGATTGTGAATTGTATAGGGTAGCAATTTTGAATGTACCTCACCGAAACAGCACACTAGCAATATAATGGCACACTGTCAATAGTTGAAAGAAATAATATTACAATGTTATTGTATTTGTTGGAATGAGTAACCCAACGTGTGAATAAACGGGAGTGGTAAAGTACTTTCCAAGCGGACGAACAAATAACGAAACATGTGTATCCTTAGGTACAGTAGAGTTCGAGCACGTTCATGCGTGTTTTCACGGACTAAAGCGATCTTCATGTAAGCCAGGTATGTACTCCCGAGAGACATTAATATTAAATGATAGTTTCTCTTGGATAAGTTACTATAACCAGGGTTTAAATAATGTGCAAAACACAACAAATTGTATGTGGTATTTAAATCAAAATGTTCGATAAAAAAGAAAAGCGGACAAACATTTTTTCAACTTTTCAAGTTCTAATTCAACGAATAAAGGAGTGTACAATATCGTACAGGTTTTTTTCTCCATCTTTTGTATAATTTATGACCTTAATACATACATACATATCTACATACATATGTACGTACATACATATATATAAAAGAATAAACGTTCTTATCTCTGGGTGTCCTTTTATACCTGCGATTCCACAAGGCATGGTAGGCATCACAAAAGGGTACACACTTATGACATTGCTCCTCTATACAACCAAAACATTTTAGCAAATGATAAAGGCTTATCAGTAAACTATTCTTAACAGTTTAAAACGATTAAAGGGACCGGACTGTGAATGATTGGCATAATATGATGCAAAAATTAAACGCCTATTTGTTCACCCTTATCTCAAGTAAATCGTGCTGTATTTTAGCTGTGATTCTTAAACGTACTTCTAAGCAAACGAGCAGGCAACGGAAGTCGCATAAATAGAATGTGATCGCCTTTTTTATTTCAGTCCGCAACGAGACGTCGAGCTGTGCAGTTGTGCGCTGGGCTTTGGAGATTTGTATTCACATACATACATACATACATATATATGTATGTAGATCGAGTCTAACTGTAAAGAAGCGTTGCCGGTCCCGTAGTGAGTTTAACTTGAAAGCGACCGTACACACAGTTTATAATTGCACCAATCAAAGAAAGCCATGACCGCAGAAAGTGATAGCGATGTGGAGATCATAGAGACGGAGCACATGGATCATCATCACAACCATCGCCAACCGGAAGCCTTTGGCCATCCCGCCAGGATGTACCCGCAACCTGCGACCGGCATACCTTCCCCACCTTTTTCACCCACGGATCCCATGGATATGCCGCTGGTCAAGGAGCTTCTGGCTCGCAATGAATATATAAATGTTCCCGAAGGAACCGTGCTCTGTGTTCCGTGTTACCTCTGCAAACAGCCCTTCAATGACATTGAATCCTTCAAGGAGCACCTCACCCAACATGCAGCGGAAATTCACTCCTGGAATACAAGGCGTGCACAGGAGCAGGAACCTCCGCCGTTGATGATACCCTTTGTTGAGCCAATGAATCAGCCGTTCGTGCATCCCATAGATCAGCACTTAATCCATTCCATCAATCAAGGGGCCATAGATTGTCATCACCATGCCCACTATAGCAATCCTATGGAGTTTGGCAGGCAGCCACCCCTGGATCTTTACTCACCGCCTCTCGAACCACAAATGCCGTTTCAGCTGCCAGCGGTTCATCAGAATCTGATTCAGCCACCACCCATGCACTTAACTGTTCAACGCACGAGTTATGAGCCACCATTGCAGTTTTCTGGACACCGGCCTGTCGAACTGCCCCAGAAACTTCCAACGTCACCGCACTCCCCTCTGGAGTTTTCTCTTCAACCAATGCTCAGCGCCATTCCCTGTAAACAACATACTCCGCTTGAAGTGCAAAAGTTTTGTGTGCCGGAAACAATGTCCAGATCGGTGGAGGAACCACCGGTCTTGGTAAATCCCCCATCTCAGGCACAAGATCCGACTCAGGATGCTGGTGCAGGGAAGTCCCAATCGTCAGTGCCGATCAAATCCAAACCCCCCAATGCAAAACCCCCGGCTTTCAAACGCGGTCACTTCGAGTGCGTTTGGTGCGGAAAGCGTTTGAGCACCCGTCAGTCGCTGAGATACCATGAGAGCCACTTCCACGGGGGGGAAGATCTCCTGGCAAATCGGACAGAGAAGAATGTGCCGAAGCAGCACAAGTGCTCCACATGCAAGAAACGCTACAAGCGGCGGACCTTCCTCCTGATGCACATGAAAGTCAAACACGGGATAGTTTTCCCGAGCAGGACTTCTGCCGATCCCGAATCTCAAATATCTGTAGATTCGCCTGCGTCCCCGGAGGCTCCTGTCTCCCCAAGGTCGTCGCCGGACGAGACCCCGAAAAAGGAGATATGGAGCACAAGAATATTCAACGCTGTGGCGGCAGCCAAGTATCAACCGGCCAGCGAGCGGGCGGACAAGTATTTGGTTGCGCCACGTCAGCAAACCGAGCAGTTGGAATCGGGTTTTACGATAACGTCTAAGCGAACGTATCCACTCCGTTCGCCCTTCTTCAATCCGTATGTTCAGATAGTTTTCATCATCATTATACATCCTCATTGAATTCTCGACTGTTTTTTTAGGGATCTATGGCTGGACTGCGATGCATACTTATAGGGAGAACTGGGCTGAATTTTAAGCAACCTGGAGTATCAAATACTCGAGCTTAAAAGTGGCCCCAAGCGGCTGTGTCAGCCTTGCTGAACGACCGACTACATTAGTCTTGTTAGTTGAAATGGAAAATATTACTTCGTTTCATGGAGATTCTGAGTATGTACAATGTACGTATAATATAATGGATACATATCGGTATCGCAAGCGATCTATTCTGTGGTCTCAGCACTTTGGATCTCGACGTCGAAATCCCAAAGGCACAGCCGTAAACTTTTTGTCATAATAAACAAAATAAAAACGCTGAGCATTGCAATGAATTTCAAGCCCTCGGGCGCTCAAATTTTGCCGTTTATGTTGTAGGTTTTGTATACAAAATGGGAATAAAGAAACGCATAAGAAAAACCAAAAAAAGAGTGATTTTTTACCCTAAGGTTCCTTCAGACCATTCCAAATTGAGGCACTTCGTCGGGGGTGTTCTCGAGTTACACAAAATACATAAAGTGGAAAGTACCCCCCGCTGATATTTTACTGATAGTCCCTTTCAGAGCAAAGACATTAAACATATGTACAAATGGTTTTTGTATCAAGTAAAAATATAATTTCTCAGAAGGTCAGAGCTCATAGAACAAAAACTCGATTTTTAATTAGGCTTTAGAAATAAAAACGAATTGGAATGAACTAAACATTACTATTCACTATTCTTTATTTTTTTCATATTTTTTGCGGGATACTGCATTTATTATCTTTTAATTAATAACATCATTAAAATTCAAAACAGATACTTTTAATATTTTTATAATAATTGTACTTGCAGAACAAAAGGCACTTTATTGGCTAAGCATATTTACATATGTTTTGAAAATTAAAAAACATATTATTCAAATTAAATTGTTTAAAAATCTAAAATATTAATATATAATAAAAGTAATAAGAGAACATAATGTTTTAGCAAGCTTTTTATTTGCTGTTTCTACGCTGAGCAATACAATGCATACGTTATCAGAAAACTGAGCTTAGGACCTACAAAAATTTCGTTTGGTACTTGCTTGCTATCTTTTATGTTCGTCTGGTAAGTTTAAATCAGTATCCAAAATTAATCAAAAAATTAGTCAGGCCATACACAAAAAAAACCTCTCCACTCGACCGCTGTGAAATCCTATGTACATACATATACATATGCAGTTTAAAAACGTGTAAATGTATAATTTATATATTTATTGTTTTCTCTATATATGTACATGGACACCTTTATATCTGCGTATATTTGCTAAAAAATTCAGTATTTTATTAAAATAAAAAAATTTAATAGGAATTAACTTTGCAATCGTAGAATAAGCAATTACAAAATTACATATGTATATATATGTATGTTTAAACATGTTTAATAGATTAACACATTTTATGTTCTCTCTTCGTTCTCCTTTTCAGCATTGGAAGGCGGTTTCAAATGACTTTCCTTTGCGACCGATTTCGCATTTTAGTCACGCATTTAAATATGATCACATATTTTTTGGTTGTAAGCCTATGTAAATTTTGTTTCGCTAGAAAATATCCTAATTCGTGCATAAATGTATACAATATTAATGTAAGTTTAGAAAAGAAAAAAAATTACAGATTTAATATCGGAAAAACGTTGTGCTGTTGTATTAAAATGCGCCTTTTTTCGAAAACTTGTCGAGCCAGCGCTGAGCATTATCTGCTGTACTTCTCACGTCTCACAATAGCTAATTTATGTTATAGCTGAAAAAGGCTAAACGCGTAACACTGATCTGCACTCCGCTCTCTGGCGTTTTCGTTACAATTCTCTCATTTTCTCACTCTCTGTCGATTTTCTCTATTGATAATTAAAATAAGTGTGAAAAGAATGAAAAGAACAGTTCATTTCTTGTAGTCGTAGGAAAGGCTTGTTCAAGTGAGCATCGAATAGAGTGGACATTTCGTGAAGACGTGTACATAACGGAATAAGGAAGATTATCAGAATGCGAGTAGTAGTTCACAACTTGACGAATTGAAAATATATCATATTGTTTAATTTTCATTTACGACGATATGTGCATAAGTTAATATAAAATTAAACAAGTCGCACTGTGAAATAAATACATAATGGAAACGGCTTTGCCTGAAGTGCAACTTTCCTGTCTGTTGTGCGAGCAGACTTTTGATGCCATTGAGAAGCTGGACGAACACCTGCCCATCCACTTTCCACAGCCGGAGAACACTGGCCAAATATGCGATCTATGCGGGCGCGCGATGCGATCCTCGCTGGAGTTGCACCAGCACTACAAAAGATTCCATGAAGCCCATGTGGGCAACACAGAGGGACACATACAATGCCAGCTCTGCGACAAGGTGTTCCTTCTCCAGGACCATCTGAAGGTACACGTGAAGATTGAGCACGCGACTGATGGCTACCAACCAGATGAGAAGTCTTTAGATTGGCTGCACCACACTCCCAAAAGTATCGACATAAACGATGATAAGCTGGATCCCATCTTGTGTCCTCCACCGAAAAAGAAGTATCCACCACGCTCCCCCTTCTTTAATCCGTAAGTCCAGATTTTCAAATATTATTTGTCCATTATTAAAGTTGATATGTTGCAGGAATCTCTGGCTAGGTGCTGACAACTCCTTTATGTAGAGGAACTTTGTTAAATGTACAATTAATATTACTTGGAAAGAGCTGTGAATGCTGCTTACCGATTTTTTGAGTTTTATTTGCCATCATCTAGCCATTGTAGATGATCACCAATTAAATTAGAGGTCTTCATCAAAATTATATTGGGTTCGGAGACAAAACAACAGGTGTGCCAGCATATATGAAAATAAAACCAGTCGCCTTATGATTTAATTAAAATTTATTTCGCTTTATATCTTGATGTACTCGTATGTGTATAAAGTATGGTACAGTATTTGTATATGGGTTTTCGATTATTTAGCCCACTCAAAGAACGACAACTGCGCCACCTGAGTTACAGGGCTGGGGTCTCTTTATTGATACAGTATAATATTCCTTCTAAGCTTAAGACATTCACTGCCTAGCAGTCCAATGAATGCAATACACAATACCAAATCTATTTCCGTACATTCGTTTGAAATAAGTTCGCTAACTACAGTGCAACAAAGCGCCTTTCCTTACACTTATAAATAAATATAGGTTTCTCTGGATTCCGGAAAATAAACAAACAAATGGGGTAAGCGATAACAATTTGTGGGACTGAGAGTTTGCAGAATGTTTGAAGCAGTTGGAACGAACAAAAATCGCGCTAAAGCATAATGTACAACAGTTTCGTTTGTTTATTGCATAAAGTTTCTAAAATAAATAACAGAGCCATCCTCATCCTTGGGAGCTCTACTGACTGGTTAGCTGAACTTTTGACTAATGTTTGCCGTAATCAAACTGGCAACGATATCTTATTCTGTTGTGACAAGTTGGTTCTCTCGCATTTACTATGATCTTTAATTGATTTAATTTTATTTTTAGTGCAACAAATCAACAAATAAATAAATACATGCACTTTAAAAATATCTAAGCCGAGAGAGTGGGTTGAGGTGAATCAAGTGTATGTCTGTCCCGTACTGGTCTCCATTGTTTCGCGCCAGATTCACCTGCATTCGCTTCTTGCTTCTAGTCATCAGAGTCTGAGTTTTTAGGTTCTAAGAAACTCGTATTTTTGTTGCATACAATAGTGATAGGATATTCTGCTTATGTACTATTTAACCTGAGCCCGAATGTGTTGCAAAAATTCATAGTATGACAAACTAGATTCACTGCGATCGTCGGTTAATCTCTCGATGAACTGGCCCTTGGCCGTGCTCGTGTCCCTTTAATTTAATTTAAAATGATTAGCGAGGTATTAACACCTTTTTGTTAATAGTCCGACTTACCTAATTATCTGCACCAGCGCCGAGTAGGGCTTATCGTAGTTGAGTCGCAATATAAAGCGCTTCAGCACATCGTTCTCGTTGCTCACAACATTTGGCAATCCGTAAACGTAGTCACCCAGCTCTGCAGTAGAGCTGATTCCTGAAATTAGAAACAGGTAAGTAACACAAATTACTTGGATTTAAAGATCATACCCAGCACAGCTTCCAAAACATCGGGCGGCACATTTAGACCGACGTAGATCATTATCAGCGTGCCGCAATCCATCAGGAATATTGACCGCGAGTCCAAGCTATAGAAGTAAATGCATTTGTTATCGAAAGTCAAAAAGTATATAAACGTTACTCACTGTTCCGCGGACAATTGCAGACGCGGCAGCTCCGGCAACGGTTCGTCCTCGTCCTCGTCGTCTTCCTGGTTCGAACTAATGTTCGAGTTTCGGGCGTGGTAAATCAACGCATCGATCTTGTACAGCTCTGGGTACACGTACTTCATTAGCTGGTCCAGCGGTAGCGTCTTCATGCAATCCATAGCGTAGACCCGATCATCCAGTCGTGTGCTAGTTCCCACACGGAAAGCGGGCTAGTAGACAAACGAGTTTAGCTGGGTTAACTACGGTAATTTTTAAAAAACTTACGTGCTTAAGCAGGGCCAATATGTAGAGCGGGAGCAACGCCAGGCTGCGCGGTGCTATCAGCTGACCTGACTGTCCCGATGGCAGATTTTGTGCTATCTTGAAGGCATTGTACACGTCGATCGTAGCGTTAATGAATGCGTCGCGGGCATCCGACAAGTTGGAAGCAACCGACCGGTCAACGGCCATTTTCGACAACAGTCCGATGATAGCTTCCGTGTCTGCTGAGTGCATTACCTCTGGAAGCGAAGCGGTCACCGGCAAGCACACGGTGTGCACCCGGATTCGACGCTCTCCTTCGCTGTTTGTATAGAGCAGCGCAGCTTGGAAGCAAATCGTTTTCGCGTCTGAGAGGCTCTCGTCGTAGGAGATCTGCATGCCATATCCCGCATCCGGATTCACGTTTGGAAGCGAGAGCAGGTCCGTGGAGCGCACGAAGAAGTTTCCATGGAATGTATGCACCTGCAGGCCGCGAGTGCAGCGGATTCGCATTACAGCCTCAAATCCGATTTTCCTGGTAAGATAGCGCTTGAAGCACGACCGGAACGATTCCACCATATGTGGCTTGGTCTTCTGGTAGAGCGGGAAGTGGTGGACACAGCCGCCGCTGTGTTTGCTAATGCCAGCTATTGGGAAAATTTAAAAATTATAATAAAATAGGTTTACGGTGCTCTATTAAGAGAACTCAAAGAAATTAAGCAAACATGATGTTTTTGATGGATTTTACATTATTAGGAGTAACATACAGATGGTTGCCATGTCGCTGTACTGCTGGTTCATCAGGAAGAGGTCACAGGCTATCTGATAGCCGGAGCATTCCAGGGCGAAGCGCTTGTAAAAGTCGGTTGCCGGATTAAGGTGGGCCACGTCCTTTGCCGAACGGTTGTTGGGATCCTCACGCGGCTCCAAGGCTCCGGGTCCCTTGTTGGGAAGGCACGATTGAAAGACGGTTATCCGTCCGCCTGATGCTTGCTGTAAGCAGAACCATTCACGATGATTAAGACTCCTCTTTAATTTTGAGTAACTCAACTAACCATTAGCTTGAAAGCCACCTGCAGTGCGGCACCCAAGGCGGAACCCGGATCGTGGGTGTGGGCAAATCGCTTCGGCAGCTGCTTTAAAAGATCACGCACCAACTCCTTGCACTCTTTCAGGTTTACCAGCAAACTGTCAGGTCGTGGCAGGAAGGGGTCGTCGATGTCCAGTAGCGTCATTTCATGCGGCTGGTTGAGCCCCTCGGCCATGCTGTAGAAGTGCACGAAGCTGTCGTAGCATATGAATCCCACCTGAGTTCTCGCGTCCCCGGGCATCTCGTCTAGGTGCCGGTTGAGCACGGCGCAAGCGGCCTCCAGATAGCCACTCTGCTGCGCGATTATCGAGACATCAAAAAGAAACAGGTACATGGCCGGCTGTGGCGGTCGCAACATGTACTCCGAAGGAGCAATAAACTCTATGGTGCTAGAGCGTACCTCCGGCCTTCGGGTAACGTCTCCGTATGTCTTAGTGGCCGGATCGAATTGAAAGTCATCGGGCACTGCATGAGAAAAATAACTTTTGATTACTAAATCCATTATATGCCGGGAATTCTTTTGAATTACATTCGTTGACCCGATAGCACAGATTGCACTTCCACATCTTGCTGTCCACGAAGTAAACGAAGGGATTAATGTATGTGCGGCACAGCCGGCAACGCACAATGTTGATGCACTGAATTACAGGGAGGCTCTGTGGGAGGATTGCCAAGTTAATCTTTCAGATCAAATTATGTTCAATAAATTTCTTACATTCACATCGCGGAAGGGATGTATCACAATGCCCAGAGGCAGGCGCGACTTCTGGAGCAGAGAATTGCTCTCGGGGATCTTTGTCAGCGTACAACGCATAATGCTTGGGCTACAGTTTATGGACTCGTGGAACTGGTTGTGCAATACCACTTTTGGCGGAGGCAACGTTGCCGGCGATAAGATATGCCGGTTCTGCATCAGGTCTATTGTATCCTGTCCCCACAGTCTGCTAAATCCCTGCTGGGCCACATTTAGTGGAGCAGTGGTTCCATATGGTCCCCCGGGTGCGGTTTGGGGTGGTTGCTGAGGTTGTTGTCCGTAAGCCTGAGGAGGCGCCTGTGCTTGATACTGCAGCGGAGCTCCAGTGGGTTGGGCTCCAAACATTCCCGGTGGCGGTGCCTGAACTGCAGACTGAGGAGGTTGTGGTTGCTGCTGTGGTGCTGGTGGATAAGCCTGGGAGTATGGATACGACTGTAAAGGCTGCTGGGCTGGAGGCAGCATGGGTTGGGCTCCCGGCGCCGCTGCATTTGCTAAGCTCGGTGGCCATACCGCTCCTACTCTTGGTGGCGGCGGTGCTTGCTGCAGATTGTTGTTTTGCTGGCTCTGCTGCTCGGGGTTAGTCGGAGGGGGTACTCCGTATTGAATTCGTTGGGCCGCTGGTGATGGCGTTGGTCTACCGGGAACCGATGCACTTCCGAATATTTTGGCCGGATTGGGAACCAAATTGGGAGGCCTTTGTCCACTAAACGGCGTCGCCATAGAATTGGGAACTACTGGAGCTGCACCTCCGCTGGCTGCCAACAGACTGTTGGCGTCGTTGAACTGCGGTGGACCCGTCTGGGCCGAGGCCACTCCCCTACCATCCTTCTGTGTTAGAGGTGGGTACTGTTGCTGTGGCACAACGCTGGTACCTCCATTTGCTCGAGTGGTGTTCAAGTTAAGATTTCCCAGATTGCTCGTCAAGTTGGCTAGAGATTGGTTCGTCGGTTGGGGCGAAGGACGCAGTCCCGACGCCAGGGGAGGATTGTTCAGCGCTGCGGCGATTGGTCCTTGAGCGTATTGAGGGGCAGCTCCCACTGGCCTTGGGGAGGCAGTGCGCGAGGAGTTCGCACTGGACGCCCCATTGCTGCCGTTAGTAAGGGGTGGACCGTTGACGGTGGGCGGACGCAGATGAGGCGGTAACGTGCTGGGCGGCAGTTGCTGCAGAGGTGTAGCTGTTCCAGACGTGGGCGGCAAGAACTGGTTCGCAATACCACTGTTGAACTGCTGCGGCGGTGCCAGATTTCCTGGCGCTCCTCCTCCCGGAAAAGCTGCTGCAGGAGGTGGTTGCTGAAACTGTTGTGGCTGCTTCTGTGGTACATAATGCTGACCAGGTGGAGGACCTGGCTGCTGCTGGACGCTTCCTTGCACACCATTCACTGGATTATTTCCGTTCAGAGGCATGGGAGCGTGGGCGGGAGGCACGAAGTTCGGATTGTAGGTCGACATGCTGCTAATTCATAGGTTTGTGGTCTGAAAGATGAAGAATTACATTTTGTTTAGTTGCTATCTTATCACTGGTAAAGATTACGTTTCTGCTGAACATGCCGACATTTAACTAGGAATTATCTTATCGTTCAATGACAAAATACGCGTAACTTGAGCAATGTGCGGCTGATAAAAGTTGTAAAGATCTCAAATGGGATGCTTTTCCAGCTGACAGACAATGTAGGAATTGCAGTGATAGCTGATCAAATGAAATGTGAAATTCTGCTTAAAGGGGCTGTATTATTAACGTTTGAACTAGTCTGGCTGCGTAGGTAAATGTCTTGAGCCAGTGTTTACAGAACTGTGTCTACGTCAACAGCGAGTTGGAAATAGTGTGATAATTGTATCATATTTGGCTGTTTAAACAGCTTCGACAGCAGATCGCTATGGGTTATATGTGATGTACAGCGTATGAGTGTGCGTGTTCCAAGTACTTGACCTCGCCATCCACGATCGCAGACGGTGGGTCGGTGTGGTTGGTGACCCAGATGCACTGGAAGCCAGCAGGAAGAGAAAGGATTTGTATTCGAAACAAAGCGAATTTTTGATGACGTGCCTATTGGCGAACACAACTCGCCACGCCCACCACCCCAACACCCATTTAAACTAATTGGGGCAATCAAGGCATATCGAATGAGGTGTCCATAACATGGTTACCAATCACTTATCACTTTTTCGAGCTTCAGTTTTCAGTGACATGTAGTTTCTCAACCAGCACTTGCACTTTGTAGTTGTCTCTTCTTCTTGCGCCCTTTTATTGGCGATTTTGCTGCGGACTATAAATTGGCTTTTCCCCCTTTTCTTTTCGAGGGAAAAGCCTTTTTAGCTGTAGAGACCACTGGCTGGACACTTTCAAAGGGATCTTGTTGAATCCTGGGATGATTTTTCCTCTGCGAAGGAAAATTAAACGATTTTCGCACTTCCCTACGCTCTCTCCACACACAAAACTTCCTTCCGCACAAGTTTCTTTCTTACACGATTTCTGGCGCTTCTCGCGTGCTCCGGATGGATGCGAACAGGTCCTAGATTGGCAGACGGATTCTTTGGACTTGGCGTCGTATGCTGCTTAGCACAATTACCTTAAATGCAAACTTTTTGCATTTTCCGGAGAACAAAAAATTTTGAGGCCACGTCAATAGTGTGACCGTACGTTTTAAAAAAGAGATGACACTGCTCTAGGTCGCCTATCAACGAGCACAACAAAAGTTTCGATTGCAAATAAAAGGATATCGACTCCAATGGTAACATTATTTTTGTTACAATTCAAAATTTTACGAAATGTTTATTAAGCCAATAATATAACATATGTAGACAAACATTCCAGAATATAATAAAAAAGTCTGTGAAGGATAGTACATTTCAAAATTTTTTAATATTCTAAACCCCGAAATATAAAATCCATCACAACTACTTAAAGAACAAATCGCTTTATTTTCAATACTTGTATCCGTTTTAATCAATCTGTTTGGGATATTTGCTCAATTTCTTGATTAACACGTTGGTTAAAAAGAAAATCGAAAAAAATATATACATGTTATACCTGGGCTTGGATATACATAAGTTCCAATTAAAGCCCTCGGAATTACAATTCGTTTATTCTACAGGGTAACTAGTTCTTTAAATATTACTTTAAATCAATTTCGAAGCGTATTTACTTTATTCGTTTCATTTTGCGTTAACTTTGCGTGAGAGTAGTCGGTAGATTTGCTGTGTGGGTGGTGTTGCTTCCTGGCTCGTAAGTTAAAAATTAAATTTAAAGTGTACTTTTAAATGTTTCTTGAATTTGGGGTTTCAATTGTGTTTTATTACAGTAAGGTATAAAGGTATGTCTGCAGCGGACTGTTAGTAAAGCTTTATTTATTGTGACAAGTGGAATTTGAAACATAATACTAAAGGTAATTGTATTTAATTTATAAACTATGCGATCGGAAAATCATTGTGCACCGTGTTTTTAAAGTCCGTTGGTCTGTTGAGGTCTTGGAAACAAGCGAAGGGGCAGTATCTGTCGGATACTAGCGTGTCGGTATTGTATTTTGTCTATAGCAGAGTCTTTTATTTCAAAAATAGAGTCTCTATCCTTAAATGACTATCATTTCGTAATCTACAACTTTTGATATATCCCTTTATGTATTGGATTTCTTTCTTTGTTGCTAGTTAGTAAATGTTAGTAATGTAAAAGGTATTGAATAGGTGTCATTGTGTTGCAGTTTACTGCGATTGCCTTTGAAACACACTAGTACTTAGTAGTAAATAATAATCGTTAATTGTGTATAGAAACTGTGAGTGTTTGTTTTTCTGTCTCCGCTGAGCTGTCGAGCTTAACTCGCGTTTCAACCTAATGAGCAGAGCTTTTCTTTTTCCTTTTTCTCTGTGTATATTATTTACAATTAATAACCAGACCCTGGAGGCTCCTTCTTCTAGATGTTGCTCTAGCTTTTCCTGCATTCGTTACGTCGTATCATCAGTGTTGAGAGGTTTGCGCACTTGTGGAATTAAACATATAGTTGAGGCTCGTTCTTGATATGATCCATATAAATAGACGTTTTTGGTGTTGTTGCTCTCGATGTCAGTCGGAGGCATTATCTCTTGGCCTCTTTCTCCTGCAAATACATGCGCTGACTCAGCGGTTTGGCGTAGATCCAGTTGTCCCCCACGGGCTTAAAGTGCTGTAGAGGAATGTTATCTGTTAACTGATTAACATTATATCGGAGTGGCGTACCTTGTGCTCCCAGGCCAGATCGTATTCCTTGCGCACCTTGGCTTGATCTCGCTGCTGTTGCTCCACAACGAATTTGGCAGTTGTAGCGCGCTCGATGTCATTGAACCTGCGGAAGAGCAACGAACAAAGAGATTACATTTTCAAGCCTTGCAATTGAGGGTCAGGGATTAATTGGCAGATTGGTATGCTGTTTACTTGAGTCCCGCTGTCACTTCCTTCCAAACGCGCCGCGATTCGTACTCATCCTGCTCAACGATTGGTCGAACTTGTTTCTTAAATATGGGTATGCGATTTACGTCGACGAATACTTCGGTTTTCTAGAAAATTCAAGAGATTCATTCAGATTCACTATGTGGTCAAGCTGATTGGGATTGGGTGTACTACTGAACACACAACAATCATACATATACATAAGTACAGATAGCAACAATTTTATTACAACGTTGGACAATCAGGCATAGGATTATTTTGTGGGTTCGATTTTCTAGACAAACAAAGTAAACACACAGTGGAAATGCTCCCGAGCTATTTAAGAGAAAAGCAGAAGAATCGTGGATAGTAAGTAGAGGTTTAGGTGGGGTGTGAAGGGTGGATGTGGCTGCCAACTCGTGGGGTTGTTTGTTGCAGCATTTGGCGCAGTATGCGGAGGAAAAAGTACAAGTAAAGGATCAACATTTACAGGAACAATATATAATAGTACACTACGAACATAAACCAAACATATTTTGGACGACTTACGTTTTTATCATGCCACTTGGCCTCCATCAAACCGCTCCACTCGCCGGAAATAGAGACGAAAGGCTTCTTTTCGCTGGGCGCATAAACCTACGAATTTTCCGAATTAAAACAAAATCTAGGTGCACACTAAGAGCTAGTCACCTCTGCAGAGATCCTATTCCGTTTGCCGCCATAGAATGGCTTGGTGAGGAACTCCACGTTGGCATAGTATCCAGATTGTGGGCACTTGATCTCCACCGAACCGCCGAGCTCAATCCAAGGCACCGTTAGAATAGACCTAGGTAATGGATATATTCTTCAGTTGTATGAAACCAGAAATACCAGAGACACGCTCTCACCTGCCGTAGCCGTTGGGGAAGGTCACTATGTACTCCTCGCTGCGATCCACCAGGGTCACAACGCCTTCACCAATGTTATGAACTCCAATGGAGAGTCCCAAGAACTTCGACTTGGTCCAGACATGTGCCGCAAATGTTATTTTTTTATTGTAATGCTCCGCATAAAAGGCAGAAACTGAAACAAATAAATGCGTAAGTAATAAACATAAAGTTTATTTTGTTGTATTACTTGGCGGATGGTGAGACACCTGCTCAGCTAGAAATGTGAGTTGATCCCGCCGGCACCAAGGCACTGGACCGTCGCGTACCTCCTGAGCGTCTTGGGATAACTCTAATATTAAGGAAAACAGGTAAGTGCTGGTCCATAGTAGCTTGTTTTGAATTTCCTACCAGGAATGTCCCAATGGCACTGAAATACTTCACCCAAAATGGGGTTGTACGGCTTCTTGGCTACTGCACTTTTGCGCCCAGCATGGTAAGCACTCATATACCAGCGGCAGACCTGGACGATTCTGTCGCGCGGATCATCCAGATCCGATATTCTGTTGGGTATGATGCTTATGAGTTATATCATTAATGTAACGCCTTATAAATATACTTTATAAACAGATCGGGATGAGCAAAGTAATCGGCGTACATCTCCAATAGCGAGCGGCGCTCCAGAATAAACGTGGGCAGTACCACTTTCGTGAGGTCCATGCCGATTTTAACTTGGGACAACAAGTGCGTGATCATCGATCCGTGCGCCTCCATACTGAGGTCCGTCTCTTCCTCCTCCTCGTACAAGGCGTCGTAGTCTATTCCATTATCATAGCTGGCACTTCCGGAACTTACTGCGGTCCTTGCTGTCTTAATGCTGGTGTCCGCATCGGCAACGCTTTCATCGATCTCTGGCAGCGTTTGGGGGGCAACTGAGTCGCCCAGAGCCACTGGCTCGGCAAATCCATCCGGTGCCTTTTCGTGGGTGGGGGATGTGGTTTCCGCAAACCCACGCGTTGCGCTGTTCAAGGAAAAATAAGAGTGAAATCAGGACTTGTTGATTAGGATTCTTGCGATATCTTCGATAAATCTTTAAGCATAATGTGCGTATAAATCCCTAGGCACAACAGCATCTGCAACCCGCATCCGTCACTTTTTCCACCTAAGTTGCTGGCTTCATTTACAATTTATGAGGGAAACACTTACGTCGACCTGGCACACATGTACATTTTATACTGTACATTCTCACCTGAGGCTAACACGTCGGACCCACTTCCTAAACATGGTTCCAAAGGCTGATGCTGGGCGTATTCGTTACTGCACTCCCAGCAGCAGCATAATTTCGGTCCTAAAGCGGAAGCTCCCGAATCGAAGCGTAGACAAAAGGCGCCGAATGGCCTAGGCCATTACTGGAATCAAGAAAAACTACTGAAAAATCCAACTGAAAGCCGAGGGGGGCCACTTGCACCCAAAGGAGCTCTTTGACGCTGCGAGGTGATGACGAACGAAACTAGAACTGACAGACATACACAATGGCGACTTTAACTACGACTAGGCCAAAGGATGTCGATGACGAAGCGAGTAGCCGACGACAAAGCGGTGTCAGCTGTGCCAACAAAGCTTCGATGAGAGCCAGTTGAGACGGAGGAGAAGGTTTTGTATTTATTATTTACACGCGACTTGACAGAAATTACAGGCTGCCGTGAAACTACGACTGCGACGAACTTCGGGCATTGCATTTTGCATGCGCTGCTTAGGCGCATGCGTCTTTTCAAAGGATAAGGAGGAGAAGCAGTGTCGGAGCGGGGTATTCGGACTGCGGGCAATGAATGCGTAATATTAGCACGCAGAACACATCACACATAACATAGCACGTTTTGCCGGCAGCCGCATCGCATCTGATTGATGGCCAGTCGGCGCACTTGGTCAAGGGGCTATCTTAGTTGCTACTTATAAGACCTGCAAGTGGTCCACTTACCAGCCAATCGGAGAGCTGCCAAGGCTGGTGAAGGGATCGTCGTAGGCATCGTAGAAGTCCTCCTCGCCCTCGCTGCTCGAGTATGAGGTCTCTGGCACAACCAAACCCAAAGGCGCGGTGGTGGCTGCCAAGATTAATGCCAGATTATCGGGGGTAATGCAAATTGAGCTTTCGCATTGATTTCGAACAGCTTGACCCTGGCTCGATGACCAGTTGCTTGGCCAAGAGCACTCACCGTTCTCAGTGGCCGAGTCATCCTCGTCGTCGACCAGCTCACCCTTGCCTATCAGTTGACCCTCCAGGGGCACCTTTAGGCCACCTGCCTGTATGTTGTTACAACTGCCCATGGCAACTCCACTGGTCGAGGAACTAGTCGAGGCAGTGGCCGGTGGGCCGTTGTAGATTCCATTTATGGGGTGGGCCATGTTTTTGGCAATCTGCAGGCTGACAATCGAGTGTTTAATGTGATCCAGCATGGCCTGAAATGAGAACTACGGATAAGCGAACGGGAGTGGTGAAAACAGTGGTACGGCTTTGCCAAAGTTTGCAGAGGAAGTGAGCAGCTGCCATGGTTGGCCAGCTGCCGGTCGATTGACATTCTCTCAGGCCTTTGCATCTGGTCGCCTCTTAACCCTGAACTTGCATTGGTAATCGATATGAGTGGGTGGCCCAGTGGGCCTAGTAATACGCTTCGAATGACAAACTTTACTAGGATAACAAACACACAATCCCGTAACCGGACTCTAAATTCCCAGCACTGCCAGCAAATCGAATTACATTTAAGGTTTAAAAGCTACAATAAGTGTTAATCTGCAATGGAGTTCCTGGACCCAAAGCTCCACAGCATCGACAAGTTGTGCGCACAATTCGAAGAGTATAAAAAGAACCGTGATGAAGAGCATTCGGAACTGGAGAACAATCTGAAGACCAAGTTCAATATGGAAGACGAACTTAGGGAGCTCAACGTCAAAATGGAAACTTTGCGCGTGGGAATGCAACACCTGGATGACCAGCAGAAGTTTCAGTCGCATCAAAGAAAGCTAATGTCTCAGACGATGTTCGGCACTATTGAGGCTGCTTCTCCAGATGAAATTCAAGTCCCTTCGGAGGACAAAGTTACTATCCCCAACCAACTTCTAATAAAGTGCGAGGTAAAAAATTGTCTTTTTGAGGGCTGCCAAAGGCGAATAGACAGTCAGTTGCTTTTGCTGCACTACCTCTGTGATCATGATAACAAGGAAGCTTCCTTCCAGCACTGCCTTCCCGTAGTGAAAGATGAACGGGTTGTGCTTTCTTTCAAGCCGAAGAGCTGCAAGCATCATGATAATCAGGTTTTGGGCCTTCTGGCTTACAATGCACAACAGTTAGTGATGACCCGGCAGCACTCACACCTGGAAGGTCACATCCCGTTGGTGGTGCTAATGTGCCGTACATCGCCTTATGTGGGTCTGCGAGATAGGCGTTTACCAGATAGCCAGAGAAACAGCGAGTTCGTGCTCTGGCTGGTCACACCCAGCGACGGAATGGAGCTGAACGTTACGCTCAGTATCTACGGAAGAGATATTGCAGTAAAAACCGGCTGTGTTCTAGGTGTTCGAAAGGTTAATAATAACCAGGACGCGGACTATTACATGGCAGTCGACGAAAGCTACTGGCGTCTGACGTACGCCGAAGTAGAGAAACTCTCAAACAACTTCCGTGACGAGCTGCACCTGGAGGTTTTAGTTACTGAGCCACAGGGACACATGTAACCGCTGCTTACTCACACTTGCGTTGTCCTGGAGTGCCTTGCACTTAGACTGCTCCGCCGGATCGGTCAGCTCCGCGATGCGTTTGTCCAGCAACTGGGCAGAACAGAGAAAGAGCAAGAATGACAATAAATTGCATAATGCCTGCATTACGTGGCACAATACTCACGTTCGTTTGCTCAATCATCAGCTGGAGGTAGGCATCTGCCTCGGAAACACGGCGCGCCACCAACTCCAGGTGGTTGGGTCTTCTGCCGCCTACTCCGCTCCCGCCCCCTTCCTTCGTATAGCCACCGGCGATGTAGAAGGCGCTCTGGCTGTCCCACAGACGCGACCGGTTCGCGTGGCGTCGAATAGTGTCCTCCAGGCGGCGCACCCACTGCTCCCGCTCCTCGTTGTGTCGCGCCTGCAATCGTTTGGAAAGTTGGCAAGTTTAGTGGGTCCTTTTGGTTGTGTGTGGGTATTGGGAAAAGTTTTATCGTTACATCAAGGCAACAAAGTCAAACAAATGAAAGAACGTGAGGGCCAGACAGTGGTTTCTGGGTCGCTGCCCGGATACCCTTTTCCGGTAATAGCGCGAAAATTCTGCTTGCCTAGAGGATAGGCCAACATGCTTGTTTATATCTTTTACTACGAAGCCGCTAATAGTAAAAAGAAACGTGCTGCCCTCTTGATCTAGTTGTTGCTTACGTATAACACTACCCGTCATAAAAAATCAATGCAACTTTGGAATTCAGAATGGCTTGGTTGTTCAGTTCATAAACTTAAACAAAGTTGAATTTTAATGATTACAGTCATTTTTGGACTATTACATAAAGCAGTGAAATAATAATAATACATTATTATGGATAAAGATTTCCATAGATCAACATTGTTGATCCACTTTAACACTACTTTACTAAGGAGGAGCTTACCTGAAAGTGGAAGGTCTTATGGTCCACAGTGATCGTGAATGTGTTGTCCTCCTGATCGTCGATTCCGATTAGCGCATCCTTTAAGCGCACACAGCCGCGCCTCACGCCCTTAATCATCTTCTCCTTAGACTGTAAGAGAAATGCAGTCGTTCAGTTCATTAATTCGCAGCTCTTGCTGTCAAAGGGTTATTACGCGTGCTAAAAATTAATGAATTCTAATCAATGCTGGCAGGGAAATAAAAACAGTGGTCGGCGTGCTGTTCACGCTTAAATGTGCGCCGGCGGTCGAGGCGGTAGAGCTGCAATCCCCCAGTCCCACGCCACTTGAAGGATACAGGCCAGCACAAGCCGATCACAAAGAAGCAAAATGGAGGCGTCGACAAGTAAAGAACTTTTGGATTAGAATAGGAAACTGTATCATGCCTCCAATCGTATTGCAGGTCCAAACTTTCAGCCGGTGGTGGACATTCCTGCGTTGTATAAGGATCCCTGGTACATGATCACAGTGCTGGGCCTCTATCTGTACTTTGTCACTAAAGCGGGTCCGCAGTAAGTCCACATGCTAATGCCTGCGCCGCTTGTTTGCATGCGGGTCTGTGGACTCGGCATTAGCAATTCAGCTGGTCCGCTTGCTTACTTATATAAGAAAAAGACCTTTAATCCCTCGCTTACAGTTTCATGGAGTGGCGCAAGCCTTACGAGCTCAAGCGCCTGATCCTGGTTCATAACTTCATACAGGTGGTGTCCTGCATATATGTTATTAAAGAGGTAAATATTTTCAGTTTACAAGAACAGCATCGGCTAATTGCTCTTCTCTCGCAGGTCCTGTTCATTACGGACAACACCATATACTTCTTTTGGAAATGCCGCGACATCGGGAGCAGCCCGGAGCTCGTAAGACGCTACTACAACTTGGCCTACTTCCTCTTCTGGCTGAAGATATCTGAGCTGATAGAGACAGTGATATTTGTGCTTCGCAAGAAACAAAACCAAGTGTCCAGGCTGCACATCTTTCACCACTTTTCCACGGTAACGTTGGTGTACATACTGATAAACTTAAACGAAAATGGTAAGCTTACTGGCCGTGTGACCGAACGTTTCTTCAAATGCGTACAATTCTACAGGTTCTGCTGCTTACTTCTGCGTGTTCTTGAATTCTATCGTTCACGTTATTATGTACTCGTACTACTTTGTGGCGGCAGTGGCGGATAAAAACTTGGTCCAAGCCCTCACTCCAGTGAAGAAGTGCATCACAGTGACTCAGATGACGCAGTTCGCCCTTATCCTCTCACAGGTTGCTTCCCAGTTGGTATTGTGTGGCATGCCGCCCCTAGTGCTCCTCTACTTCACCGCCGTCATCGGAGGCATGTTCTACGGCTTTTACGACTTCTACAATAGTGCCTATCAAATCTCGAAGAGGCGCAAGAGTCAGACCCCTCAGCCAGACACAACAAAATGATTCCCTGTCCCAAAATCACGCAATAAAATCACACCAACAAGTGTGTATGTGTATCCAAATGTATCTAGAGCAGATAAGATAAGGCTGCGGGCCATGGGGAATTCGTTTTGGGTGCGATATGGGATTCAGTCAGAAGGTCCACTGCAGCCACTCACCGTGTAGTAGGACAGCAGACCAGCATTCTCGTCCAGTACGAAGAAGCGGTACTGCCAGCCCTTCATCACATTAGTCCACTTGCTTAGTGTGCCCTCCAATGTGCCAGATCCACCACTCCCGCTTTGGGGGGGTATCAGGCTGGGGGCACTTCCAGTGGTGCTGGCCATTTCCTCCAGCTCCGGTGACACGGCCACCGCCTCCTCCTCCGCCTTTGATCCCTCTGCGTCCTCGTGGCTAAAGGCTTTCCTTGTCCCCGGGCGCGGACCTGCGTCGTTCCCTGATCTCTTCTCTGGCCAGGAGCTGATGATGACGCAATGTTGCTTCACAACTCGCACCCGCAATCTGTCACAGCCTCAACTCCGCTTGGAATTTGCAAAACAAAGCAAAGCCCTGCCAACTATCGATGTACGCAAACATCGATGATTTTCAAGTCTCCCGAGTCGGAGCTCAAATGTGACCGCGCCGCGACCGCTTAAATATACCAGGACACCTTAGGACACCTTAAAAGTTTGGCATTCATTTAAAAAAATTTAATTTACAAAGTAGGCTCTTTATGACTTTATGTCCCTGTAAAAATAGTCACAGAATATTTGAAAATAGATAAAATATTATCTATGTTATGTTTCAGATCGAGTTGACCTAGTGGAAACAATCTTCCGTGTGCTATCGATAAATACCGACAGTAGTGTGAAAGCCCCATGAGCCTTTCCGAATTTTGCTGAACGGTCACACTGTGATATTCACCCAAGATTATTTCGCGGTATTAAAATGCGTATGCATTGTTAAGTTGATGTTGTTTAGGATCGACAACAAAAAAGGCCACTCATATAAAGTAAGTGATAAGGAAACAGTGAAGCGGTAACCCTTTACACATTCAAAAATGTCTGATTTCAGGACCAACATGTATCCAGTGTCCTTTGCGGCATTTCAAAAGTTAATCGTTAATTTGCCAGATATTGCAAGTGAGTTGAAAATTGCCAATGGAAAGAAAAAAACGGTGGCCGAGTGGAGCCGTTGGTACTACCAAGAGTTCTACCGGAATCCCAGCATACGGACGCGATTCCCTTTCAAGGTGGCGCCGTGTCCCAGGCGGACACGCGACAACTTGCTGAAAGTGCCGGAGCCAGGAGCATGGTCACAAAACGAGGTTTCAGACGTGGAAACTGCAGGACCATCTCAAATAGAGCATCCCGTATCCGACTTCCTAGTTAAAGACAGTCAATCGACGGCGCTCTCTGAAACCGCGAAAGTCAACGATGCAGTTCAAGGCGTCGCAGTTGAATGTGATCCACCAGGATCGGAATCTCTGGAAGTAATTGTTAATGTGGAGAGGTGGGTGGCATTATTTTTAAGCAAAGAAGATTATCCACCTTGGACTCATTTTAGATGTGGCACCTTCCGTTTTCCGGTATCCTTTGAAGCATTTGAAAAGTGCATCAACAAAATGTTACTCTTTAAAAAAATTGTTAGAAGCATAGAACACTGCCTGGTCCTGCTGTCCGATGATGATTGTCGTCTTCGTACACTGCAAAAGTTTTACAACCGCTTTTACATGTATCCAGAAAAGCGATCCTCAACAAACATCTTCAATGAATCGACAGAAATCCCTTTGGAAAAGTTGCTCGAATCTGGCAAACCGCTAGACAAAAAAGCGATCAAGACTATTACAGAGCTCGCTGTAATGAAATCCCTTAAGAACAAGTGAGTATGGGGAATAGTTTCATGCTGATTTTTACTATAAATATTACACAGTTCCATCGTCAGCTTCGAGCTATTTAAGAAAAATATGGCAAACTTATCGGACATTGTGGAGCAAATGCAGCGGCTTGACCATAATTATGAGACAAAGGACGTCCAGGAGTGTGCCCTGGACTATTACCTGGCATTTTACATCACTCCGAGGATACGATATAAATACGTATACAAACTAAAGCCATGTACGTCGGCTGTGAAGGCCTGCATGCTGTCAATTCTCGGCAAAGATATAGCCGAAAAGCTTAGGCAAAGGCTGCCACAGTTGGCTACTCCCTCGCCAGGACTTGATTCGCGCAGGCCAATAACTTGTTGTAGTAGTGAGAGAGGTTCATTAAGTTCTCAGAACACCAATGACTTTTCACAAATCCAAACTAGTCCCAATAAGGGCGAAGGGGTATCCCAGTTAGCTACTCCTATACTAGATTACGAGCTGCGTGTCCCCAAATCTCCCGAGAAGAGTACTGCAGAAGTTATTAGCACGAATGAAGGCCTATTGTGGGCACATAATGCCCAAATTTCCCAAAACCAAGCAAATCTCAGGAACGATGCCAACAAAGTAAGCAGATGTATGCCGGCATTCGCTGCTCCTTCGCCAGAACGCGATCTGCACAGGTCGGAAGCTCCCGAGAATTCTGCTAAAGTCCTAAGTCCCCAAGTCAAAACCCATCAGAGCAAGGCGGTTGTTACTCTACCTTTAGGTTTAGAACTGCCCATGTCCAAGGCACCTGAGAGGCCTGCTTCGATAACCAAAGCTTCTGACGAGACCCAATCCAGACCTGAAGAGACCAAAGAAGTATCAGAGTAAGTAAATATAACCTGCATAAAAACAACAACAATAACCTTATAAACAACAATTTTAGGGTTTCCTTTGTGACGGATGTTGAAGTGGACCTTAAAAAGTAAGAAAAATATAAATCTTAATTTGTTGTAATTTTTAAATAACTGTTTTCATAACATTTTTAGACATGGACGCTTTATTTTTCCCGTTTCACTTGAAACTTTTCGTCATTATATTAATTATGACGAGATTATCCGACCAATTCTAGTGAATAATCATATTAAAGACGAACAGCATCTGTCAAAATTAATTTCTGATCCCTTAAATCCCCAATGCAAAAAATTGTTCCGTCAGTTTTATAATAAATTTTATGCACGCAACGATGTTCGTAAAAGATTCAATTATAAATTTAATTGCCTTAATCCTAAGATGCTGGCCAAGCTTACAGAAAAAGCTAAGCCACTGGATGAGAAGGCCCTTTTTACAATGACTCGAGCAGATAATGGAAAAACCCATAACGAACCCAAATGCCAGGATTTTGCTCATGAAGAAGCACCAGAAAATTGTCCCCCAAATCCCATTTCTTTAGAGATGTTTAAACGTCATGTGAGCAATCTCGATGTTATTGTTAATGAGATGCAGAAAAGCGATCAGTACAAAGAAAAAAGCAAGGAGGAGGTTATTCAGGACTACTATAAGGGCTTCTATTCTGGACCCGAGATGAGGAAGAAGTTCGCTTGCCGATTTAAACCGTGTCCCAGCAAAAAGCTAAAACAATTGCTTAGTTTTCCACCGAAAAACAAGGAGGGATACCCAATGGACCCAAATTACAGTGTGCCTTGTGCCACAGAAAATTCAAGTGAGGAAAGTTGCCTGCAGTCAAACAACCAAGACGAGTTTGCTGTAACGAAGAATGTTAAACAAAAAACTCAAAATATCGCTAAAGAGAAGTAAGTTGAACCTATATTTGTTTTAAGATATAATAGTAATAATTCGTGACTACAGCAGACCAACAGATAACGAAAATATACTGTCCAGAAGGACGCCTAATTTGGCTGACGACAAGCACGAAGAAGAGTGTCCGCCATGTCCTGTATCCTTAGAAATATTCAAACGTCACGTGAGCAATCTAGATGATATTGTTAATCAAATGCAGAAGTGCGTTGAGTATAGAGGAAAATCCAAAGATGCGGTTATTCAGGACTACTACAAAGGCTTTTATTCTGGACCGGAGATGAGGGAAAAGTTTGATTTTCGATTTAAGCCGTGTACTGGCAATATGCTACAACAATTGCTTAGTTATCCAGCGAATAATGAGAACAGTTGTCTAAAGGAAACGGATTGCTTTGCGACGTGTACCACAGAAAAAATCCTCAAGAAAAGTTGCGTTGAGTCCAATAGCAAACCGACGGTAACTGTTCGTAGAAACGCATTGGAAATCTTAATGAAAAGGTATACAAAAATATTTTACTCTTTTTCTAGATGTATAATAAACCGTGTAATTACAGAAGAAAGAGAACTGAAATCGTAAAAGAAACCATCAATAAACCGATGCCCAAACAAAACCAGTCTCAGTTACAACCAGTGCCTATCCATGAAGACGCATTAGATGTCCCGGAAGCTGTCACCGAGCCGAACCTCAAAAATCAAGGGAAAAAGTCAGCGGAAATGGAGCATGGACAAGCCGTTACGGAACCATCAAGAGATTGTAGTCTTCGTAATGCTGAAAGGCTTTCAGAACTATCGAGGTAAAGAAAATTGAGTTTATCAAGTACATTCATACAACATGATTATGTTTAGCAAACAGAAGATCGAGTGGAATTATAAGGCCCATAACTTTCTCGATAAATTGTTTGATGGTATCAACTGCCCAGTAACACAAGCTTTTCTAAAACAACAATATAAAAGGTACTCCGTATCCCAAGGAAGCAAAAGGACAAATATTTGTACCAATGTCGGCCACATTGTTTCCGACACTGCTGAAGACAAAGAGCCACAATCGGATTCAAATTCAGTTGACTTTGAAGGTGTCCGCATAGCTCAAGCAACTGGCCCACAAGCACCCAAAATGCATACCAATCCTTCTAAACGGAAAGCGTTGGAACCAAGTTCAAAGACAACGAAAGAAAGCAGCTCAGTTAATTTAAATGATTCTCTTGAAAATCCGGCTCAGATGAAAATGATCCATGCTGAATCATCTAATAATTTAAGACACTCACCGATCAGTTCAAAGGTCTCATCTATACCTAACACTGGAATTGAAAGCGGATCGACAAAAATTCCTGAAGATGAAGCAATGGTTACAACAGACGTAAATCCTGAAAATGCAACCAGTTTATCACAGAACGAAGAAAATCAATTTCTTCTCGAAAGAGCAAAGGAATTATTTTTTGCGGAAAGTAGCAAGGTAAGAAGTGAAATTTAAGTAGGGAATGCAACATTTTGACCGACCCAAATCCCGTTCTAAATAGGATGACAACCTGAAGTATTTGATCTGCACAAGTGAAGGGTTGATGAGAACCATTTGGCGCATACTCTACCACCTAAACCTTCAAGAATTCTCCTATTACACGAGCATTCACGATGGCGAGGTCTTGTACAAAAGCGAAGACGACTTACAGCTTTGCTTTAAGCACGTCGTGGACCATGGCAACTGGCCTGTAAATCTATGCGTTTTATTGCCACGTTTGAAGGAACTGCTTCACAATAAGGGAGTACACCTGGATAGGCTAAATCTGTCCAATATATCGCCTAAAATAGTGAGCCCTTGGGAATTAAGTTCCTACTCGGATTTCGATCTCATCGTTGAACAGGAGTACATGCAGCGCACTGGCGAGGAAATTGATGATGTGTTGCAGTTGTGCCAAGAGAGAGAGAAACTATATGCGTGCTGTTGGGCTCATAACCAGTGGATACCACGAGCTCCACGGATCGTTGATGAGACACTGAATGCTGAAATCGAGGGAGTGGAGCCAGTTCTAGAAAAGATTTTATTGAGTGAGTGCTTTTTATAAATAGCACCTGACCCAAAATTAAATAAGGTCTTCATTTCATTTTATTTTCAGAGAAAATATGTGGCGTAAAAGATGGAGATGTGAGTACGCCAACTGAAATAGTTTCAATTCCCTCAAGTCCAAGCACTGTTTGTGCTTCATTATCAACCCAACCTGGTGAAGATGGACTTAGTCAGCCGCCATCACAGCTCAACAGTTTGAATTTTGTGGACGTGACGAGTGTTGAATCTGCCTCGCAAGTATTACAAACGGCAGTCGATCCTCTAATATCCTATCAAATTGAGGAAACGTCACAGGTGCCAGAAACTCCAACTGATACGCCAGCGTCATTGCAAATGGCATCTGTCAAGCAGGAACCCATCACGTTTCTTAATAACCAACGGGCAATTTGCGATACTGAAAAATGCCAATGGGAGCTCATTAATCCCGAGGAACAGACGATAGACTTAGACTCCAACGAAAGCGATGGACCAAGTCTGTCCTGCTTTGCCATACAGAATCAGAATTCCGAGGACCAAATGGATTTCATTCTAGCGGATTCTATGCCCGCAGACGAGCATGATAACGTCAAGAAAACGGAAGCGCCAAAAGACACAGATCCTGCAGAATTGGGAACCAATGTAAACACGTTGAGCGGTCGTGATAAGCCAGCCTTTCAGGTTTCTGTGATTTCTAAAAAGCGACAGGCGGCCAGCCCAGTATTAAATTGCAAGCGAATTAAACTGATGAACGATAAGGTTCCGCAACTAAGGCACGAGTTTCAGCCTTTGCCGATGGCTGTGATAGTGGTCCAGAATAAAGCGGCTCGACTTCCTGGCTCTCAAGATATCAGGACGAGTCAGACTGCAACAACCAAAACTACGGAAAGACCTCATCCTCAAATAAACATTACACCATCGCAGGATTTCGCAGTCGGCAATACACTGTTGGAGTGCTCCGAGCTACAAAATCTACTAGATTCTAACGATGTCAGTTCATGCAAGGTAAATAAAGATCATCCGGTTTCTACCATCGCTCCTACAACGAAGCGCCTTGTCGCTTCCTCTCTCCAAAGCAGTGTTATATTCCACGATCTTGAGCAATTCAGATTTTTTAAATCGCTGACTCTAGAGCAAATAATAAAGTACCAAATCGAAGGACATCTGCCGGGGGCAACTTATCAGAAGGCGTTGGTCAGGGTCAACGATAAGTTGTGCAATGTCAGGGGTCCTCTGATCGCAAGTCTTTTTCCCCACCTTTCGTCCACGTTGCGATCTGATCTGGAGCTAGTGCTCCATGATTTGGGAGAATTCTGCTACAAACGCAGCTGGCCGGCGCATACGGATGCCACAGTGGACTTTCGCAACCGGGTTTTATTCATATTCATGATTTTAAGCCCGAAATTCGCTCCACTTTCCATTAAGTTCGATAATGAAACCAGGGAATGGGGTACCTGCAACGAGGTCACCACGGGTGATAAGCCAATAGACCAACGAGATACTACCTTCAATGCAGTGGAGTTGATCAAGCCAAACATTCTAAACAGTATCGAAAAGTTAAAATGTAAATAGGTTACTTAAAATTCACCAAATCATTATATGGTATTATTTATTATACAAATTTGTTACTTGAATAAATATTTATTAACGTTGCCTAAAATCATTTACATTTTCTGTATTTTCCAGACTCTGCCACGTTTGAGGAAGTGAATGTGTATTTATTGTTGATAATTTGCTTGTAGATTTTTCGTTAAATAAGCTTCTTAGTTGTAGCCAGCTAAGTAGTTTATATAAATGTTAATTTATATAAAAAAAAGTTTTAAAAACCCACCTTTTGTTGTTCTTTATTTGTATGTACAAAGTGAAACGCAAACATATTTTAGCAAACAAATTTAAAAATTGTACAGTACTCCTAAATGTTGAAAAACCATGTAGAATACATAATATATATATTTTTTCCGAATTTAGGATTTCTGAAAGCTAGGTAGAGATGGACTCTATATATGCGTCTCGATACCCGCTACTCGTAGGGTAAATGGGTATACTGTATTCGGTCTAAAGTACGTATCCTTTTAAAGTATATGTACATATATGTATGTAGTACATATTTTCTAGATTAACTATAAAAGGTAGAGAGTTACACGCAGTTACTTTGCTGTACTGCGTCGAGTCGTTAGCGTTCTCCTCAGTGAAATATATAATATATGGTAAAACTACCATTGCATATCCTTTATAAGTCGTCGCCATACATAAACCAATTTTTTTATTTGCTGCCTTTTAAAACAAGTAAAATACTCATAATGCAACAGCACCTCCTAAAACTAGAAAACTTAGGTCCTAGAGAAAACATAACTGCTACGGCTTGGGGCAGGGCACATCTTTTGGTTTCCAGCACTTAAATAGGCATCTCATCCGGACGGATTTTAGCCCGCGAAGAAGCACCTATAGAGCATGTAGAGGATGCCGAAGATCCAGATGCCCTTGTAGACCTTGTCCACCACCCACATTCTGAGAAAAAAACGATCATGATCAGTGGCGGATAGGGATTCTGTTTCGCGCCGCCTATACTTACATCTTCATGTGCCTCCTAGCGGCCGGAATTGATTCGTCTGACTCCTTGAGGATCAGGCGTCGGGCGCAGAGAACACAGTTGGTGAAGTAGTCGATAAGGTCCAGCTCGATCTTCTCGATCACGTAGGTGCGCCGCTCCTTGTTGTTCATCAGCTTGCGCAGCTTCACCGCCTCCGAGTTGTCAAAGTTCCAAACGTTGTTGGCATAGTACTCGAATACCTCGAATCCCTTGTAGATGCGGTTTTGGACGCGGCACAATACCGGGGGATAGCGAAGTATCCAGAGCAGAGCGTCCACAAAGAGAGCAGGCATCCACTGGAAGAGCACCATGCAGATGAAGTGCACCCAGTAGTTGGACTTCATCGAGCCACCTGGGTACCAAGCCACGCCGTTAAGTGGAACCTTGTTTTCAATCACCCAGCGACCCAGTTCGATGATCTCCGCCCAAGACACTTTAATGTCATTGGAGGAAGTCATGTGTGCAACCCGATTCGTCTTATCTGTGCCCGCTGTGATGTTCCTCCAGCTGGCCACCAGAATACCATTGACAGCCACGTCCACCGGCAGGAAATCGCCGTAGCCGGAGGAGTTGCAGTACATGGTGCGGATAACACCCTTTCCAGCTCCAATGAGCAGGCCGGTGGGCCCGTTGATGTTGTCCGTCCAGCCGGGAATGGGCTCCTTCCAGATGGGGATGACGATCGAGGGGCGCAGGATCACGGCGGGAAGCTCCTCGAACTTCTCCACCACCAGCGCCTCGGCCAGGGACTTGGTGTAGGCATACGTGTTTGGGATATCCCCGAGCACCTTGCGCTCGATGGTGGCTACCTCGTCGTCCGTCAGCCACTCGCATGCCTGCATCACTTTGTGCGGATCTGCTGGCGGATCGTAGGGCTTCTCGTACAGCGTCTTGACGTGCAGGTGGCAGTAGGCCGTCGAGCAGTAGGCGAAGAAGTCCAGGTGCTTCAAAGTCTGAGCCAGCTCCAGCATGTACTTGGTGCCGCGTGTGTTCATGAACACGGCATTCCGGAGAGGTTCATCAAAGCTAGCGAAGCAAATTGTATAAAAGTGCATGATTAGCGGGATACCACGAAAATGTATGGTTCGATTACCCTATACCCTTTATACCTATAGACTCCTTATAAATATAGGGTTTTCAAATAATGATCCACATAATTGTTGCATAATGGTTATTAAGAGTTAACAAAAGAGCATGGGACAGGGTCGAATTTTCTTTGAGTATGAGTTGTGAACGTAGATGAGTACATGCATAGATACCTACCGCACTGTAGCTGCACAATGGTACACAATGGACACCTCCTGGCGCAGAGTCGCCAGATCCTCCTCGGAGATTCCCAGGCCAGGCGAAAGGACGTCGCCGGCTATGGCCACCACTTGCTGCAGGATGTGCTCCTCGCCTCGCGTCTGCTTCACCTGGTCGAAAAGCTGCACATACCACACGCCACACGCCACAAGTAAGTTGATTAATTTCATAAGCCAGGCAATAATTTCTCATAGTTTCCATAATTCCCACCCCAACTTACCACATTCTGGAATATATCCTTGATGCGCTCCTGAGGATCCTTGCCCTTCTTGGGGCGGATGAGCAGATAAATGCGCTTTAGGCCACCGCACGACCTGCACGAATTAATAAGATTGCATAAGCCATCGCGGAAATGGGGATTAATGGGGTCACGTGCGGACCAGCTGCCCATTCACCTTCCACCCACTCACCGCAGCAGCTTCTCGACCAAAACCTTGCCCAGGAACCCAGTGCCTCCTGTGATGAACAGACTGCGTCCCTTAAAGCACTCCGCAATGCGGTCCACCTCGTTGTCGTCCACCTCGCCAATGGTGCCCAGGTCATCCTTCTCATAAACGAACTTCGGCTTGGCGGTCATCTCAAATAGCTTCTGTCCCACATAGAATCAAAGCGGAATATTGAAGCATCTTGTTATGGTGGAGGGTGCACATTTTACAAGGTGGTACTTTTAGGAACCTTCTCTTGAAGTGGACCAATAGATATTCTATATAGATGCGAAGTTAGATATTCCCCTCCCCCCTTTAAATATCTGGGAAATACCACTTGCTTTAATACCTATTGCTATCAAAATTATGATCTTAAAAATGGAGTTGACATTGTTGTGCCTTTTTGGACACTTATGTGGCTGCGACCACGTAATGGCCGTCGCCGCCAAGTGCACTTTTAATTTCATTTGATCTTGGCTGTAAAGTGGTCGTAGCCCCATGTGAGTACGAGTTTGAGTATGAGGCAACCAACCAGTTAGCCGGCGGAGCGACAATTGCAGATTAGGCCACGTTTGGCTGACTGGCCAGTGGCCACATAACTGGCTGGCTGGGTTTCTGAGTGTCAACGCAGTGACCATCGAGTGGGCAAGCGGAGCGACACCGATTTGGCGTTACGGCACCAATTAAGCTATTGCCACATCTACATCTCCAACCCCATCCCCTTCCAAGCCTATGTACATGTCGCATGCCCCACGATTCGCACCATGAGCTTGCCACGGGCGGTGGAGCATGCCCAGAGCACCTTGTGTCCTTCATCCACTCCGCTGACGTAAACTTGATCGAAAGCCGTTGGTCCGCTGACACATTGACCCGCATTCGACGCACACTTGGTTATTAGACGGCGCGGACTTGGACCCGCTTAACAAGCTGGACTACCTATAATCTTCTGGTTGGTGGAGCAGGCCAGCAATGAGCTGGGGTTGGGGTGACAAGTGAAACTGAATTCATGACGAGAAAGGAATGTATATATGGGCCATATACCCTTTCATAAGAAGTATAATATTAATGTTTAGTTTCCAATGAAAATGGGATGTCATTGTCATAGTTTTTAAGAAGAAAACACGTTTAATTAAACCGTATAAACTGAACTTGATATTAGGACTTTTGCATAGATTAGATCTAGTTTCAAATCAGAATTATATTAGATTCCTATACATAATCTATGACTGATGCTAATCCGAAATGAATATAAATGCTATGGTTCTGTTCAAAGTGCTAGTGAAAATGGAAGTACCCGACGTTAGGCTATAAATGAGCCAACCACAAAGTGCCGCGATTGCTACAGCTTCAGTTTTATGGCGATTCTGAATGTCTCGGTCCCAAATTAAGAGCTTTAAATGACTCTAGCATTGGGCCAAGAATGGCAAGCCTGCGGCCAAGATCGCCGCCATGAAGCGTAGTTCATTGCTGATACCAAAGACTGCGGCAGCGAACGTGGTTTTCGAAAGTGAAAAGGGCAGACATGTGCTAACCCGGCCAAGAGATTGGATTGCCACATACAACCCGCTGACCCGCTGATCTGTGCAACACTTGCTAAGCGGCAATTATTGCAATTTTAGATCTCCTCCTGGGGCAATCGAGTTGGCATCTTAAACGCTCGATAGGCAAAAGCCATTAAACGATTCCCGGATAGGAGCCACTACTTTCCAACAGGCACGGGTACTACAGACGGCAATTTATAGCACTTGATACGGTGATTGCATGTCCGACGACAGCCGCACTTGCTCGAGAAGAATGTCCAGGTGGCTGGCGTTTCCCGGTTTCCCAATTTGGAAATACCCGAAAAGTGCCCGGTGCTCCTTGGCTGCTTGCATGTTAGGCTTCTTTTCTGGGGACAACCAACCAGTTTGGAGCAGTCGGAGATGTCAACAATGCGATAATAAAATCAAGGAGTGGATGTGGACGTGAATGCAGGGGGACGTGAGTACAGTCACGAATTGTCGGGTATACAGTGGTTGAGAAATATATTCAAATATTAAAATATTCATCCAGGCACCTAGGACCCATCACATTTTCGACTTTAGTTTCTTATAACAAAGTAACATCTATAACTCAGAGAGCCTTGGGCTTTGTTAGCGCATTTGATTCGCATGCTAATTGCAATAATGCCACTAAAACCATCTTCGGATTCGACTTCTGTTTAAATGAATAGTATTAATTCGATCGCACCTTCACTTGGCAACAATGGCAGACCCTTTTACGCAGATACTTGGATACTTTGCGGATTCAGTTTCAGATTCAGATACTGTTGACCCGCGCTCACCGAATGCTAAACACAAACTGATCACGAAAAGAGTCTCGCACTCCCAGCCAACCTAATAGAAAATAAAACGAAAACCACTTTGGGCCAAACTATGTATCGCATCGGCTAGTTTGGCGCACACACAGATGCAGATACTCCGACACCAGATACCTGGTAGCTACTAGCTTGCTTCCAAGCTAACACACCGACAGAAAAGCGCCTCCATCTCGGGTCACAAAGATATTTACATCTTTGTGGTGAGCGTGTGCGCTGAAGATTCTTTGGATGAAAAGTTCATTCATTTTCTATGTGGAAAAATATGAAATATTCTATTTTCCTAGTACTTTCCTAGAATTGTAAAAGATTTTTGACATGCTAAAAAGATAACCATATTAGATTAATTTTTTTTCGGTGTACCCAAAGATCTCTGAATCCGAGAGAGACTCGAGCAGAGTTGCACGCGATGCCAGGCGAGGGGTTTCCCACTCGGCCCCTTAACCCCCTTGACCCGGCTTAACCCCTTTTACCCCCTTGCCGGTCAGGGGTCGAACTACTGAGCACCTTTTTCTCACATCGCTGCGCTCTAAGAAAACGAACGTGTTCGCCCGCTTTACCGGCTCACCATTCAATTTAGGAGGCACTGCATCCGACAGCAGTTAGAACGTGATGCAATTGCGTTTGGACTTCCAACCAAATGAAAACAATTCAACAAACAATTTTCGGGCCAGCAGCGCGAGCGTTGCGCATACGCAGTGTGGACCGCCCCTCTTTAGGGAAATCAGCTTGGCCCCAACCATTAATGCCAACGAACCGCATCGGTGGGTGGATCGGCGAAAAGCGGCTACCTGAGTTTGCTTTATGGCCCACATAAATCCCCCTTGCGCTGGCCATTAATTAGACGGATCTGGTTAGTTACAGTTGTTCAAGTTAATCAAAAGAGCGAAACAGAAAAGCCGTAGGAAAATAAACAGAAAAGAGCAGCAGCCGCGAATTGACAATGGCATTGACATCGAAACAGCGCCGCAGCATCTGTTTTATTGGTTTTATTTCGAGCCAGGGCTGCACCTAATCGGGCTAATCAAAGTGGCCAAGATGAGAGTGCGAAGAAGCATCATCAGTTGACCTGACCTCAGCTCACCTCGCGTTTTGGCCAGAAACGTAAAAGCGCCACGTGATATTTTCATGTAGGCTCGAAGTTAGAAGAATGAAGTTTAAATATACTTTAATCAATATGTTTTTATTAAATGTCTAACCTTTTATATCAATTAATAGTGGTACTGGTTATTAACGGCCTACTATAATAAACTAGTCTTGGTTATTAACAAAAGTTGCTTATTGTTCGGACCTTGTACGTGATAAAATATCTGATTATCATATAACAGCAAGCAAGCGGATTCAAAACAAATGCTTGCAATAAGTTGATGTTACACCATAAAAACATATACAACCTGATTGCTACAGTTGTTTCAAGTTCAGGCTTTGCCAATGATTAGATATTGACTAATATTTTTAAGCGAGCATTGGCCGTAACAAGTACTGCTCTTCAAAGAAATTATTTAATTAACAATTAAATATTGGGTTCAAATCGAAGTTACACACGCTTTGAGATATAGACTTATAAGAAAATACAATGGGAGAATCTTAACGTTTTTGTGGCTTTCATAAGTAGAGGTCTTTTACAAATCACACAAGTCAACATTGAAATAAACATCAAATTTATTTAAATTTGAAGATACTTATATCTTTGAGACATAGAAAGGAATTCAAATGCAAATGAATGAACAATAAAGGCTTCTGGAGTGAGTCCATAGATTACAGAGCAGCGTAGTTTTCTTGGGCAGATCATCATCTGTAGCTAAACTATTTTTAACTGGCCGATTGGCACACGACTTGGCCTGGTCATCAAACCCGAAGCAAAATTTGAACTTGAACTAGTCCCGCCTTATCACATTGCCTTCTTCGCCTTAATTCGTTTTCATTTCCGATTTTCGCATCTATTTATGCTAATGAAGCCAACTGCAGACGTGGTTTCTGAGCGAGTTTATATTGATTTTTGGTGATCGCAAAGAGCGCAGTGGACACCCAATAAAGCTGGCCAAAAAAAAAACCCGACACATTTCTGCCCAGTCATGCGTGCTGGCCAAGAGACAAAGCCATTGATGAGACTCGTCTCCAAAACTTTGGCCTTTTGCCGGGCCGTAATTACAGACTTCCGCCTTTTGAGCAGTTTCTCAGCCCCACCCAAGAGGCGAGTCTTGAAAAGCTGGCGGGGATGGGGTGGTTTGGGGTGCTGGATGAGATGCCAGAGGCGCCACAACGTATCCCGTTACAGGTTACAGGGCCATAAAGCGCCATAAACGCCGCGACGGCAATGGCAAATTATAACGCATACGGACACGTAGTCGATCCACTGGCTAGGAGGCTAATTGGACGTGCCCGGCCAGGATGTCCCTGCTCCTCCCACTACCGACTTAAAAGTGGGCGTAACATAACAATTGTGGGCGATTTGCATACAATTTGGTACTCGAGTGGCCAGCAGACTGGCGTCGAAATGTTGCTACGTCATTGTTGCTGCTTTTGCCGCTTTTGCTGCTTTGCTGCTTTGCTGCTTCTGGCTAATAAGTCAGCATGAATGCGGCCTGTGTTTGGGCCTTTTGTCCCGCTGACAGCCGCTGACAAGCAAAACAAACCTATCAGCGGCTGACCAGCGACCATTTGGCGACATTGTCAAGGTTTTTTCAGCACAGAATACAACTGCTAATCCGTGGTGCTGACTAGCGCACTAAAAACAGAAAAACAGAAAAAACTGCAGCGGAAATCAGTTCCATTGAGGGTCCTCTGGCAACATGTTGCCGCAGCACTTGTTGCGCGCGCCCACTCGCAGGCACCTCAACATCAGCCTCCTTCGAAGCCAGCACAAAGGAGCCACAGCATATAAAACAGGATGTTTCGCCATACATCCTCACAGAATCGTTCCACCTTCGACCGGGCAACAAGTGTGTGTGCTGCCCAAAAGGATCCCCAGACCCTAATTCACTCTAGTTCCTACTAAGGGGACAGGTTTCAGAGGTGAGTGCCATGGTTTTGTGCGAAAAGAGTGAAAACCGTGCTGGGCCGTAGGCAATCGAAGTATTCCTCGGAAAAGCCAACCACCTATTTGTGGATTTAACCACAGATTTAAATGACACTACGCAGTGTTAACTAGCTAAAATCACTTGATAACTTTCGCCGAATGGCACAAAGTAGCTAAGGGAGAGTTACTATGATATTTTTCGAATAAATACATACAGTTGGATGCGAGGTTTGACATTTCCCTTTCGTCTAAACTAATAAGTTGGCCTCGTAAATGCGTGAAATAATATACTCTAATACCCAAATCGGGGTAATTTTTAATTGGCCAAAAAGTGTTTGCCAAACTAAAGCCAACTAATTCGGTTTTGTCAACTTTTCGACAGTCCCACCTGAAAATTAGTTGGAGTGAGCAAAACAACCAACAACCAGGAAATAGTTTTCCTCGTATCCAGCAGACACAGGGAACGGTAGCAGCCATTTCGGTTAATGAAGGCAAATTGAAATATTTATGAGTGCACTTTTGGGTCCCAGGGCGGAGCTAGATTTCCATTTGCATTCGCACCTGCGCTAGAAATGCGGAAATGGTGGCGTTAACTGCCGGACCTCAGGAGTCGTACAGCGAAGCGTGTGCAATTTTTGATTTATCGCCGACAGTGGACAAGTGAAATGCTCCGCGAGCCCATCATTTGTCTCCGGAGGTGTCCCACATTTGCAGCTCCAGCCTGACAAATGATATTTAAATGCCCCGCCACGGGTAATGTGCTCCGCGTGCATGAATCCTGCAAATCCAGGATCCGGTGGTGCGGGCAGGTGGTGTTGCCAGGGCAGCTACTTCAAAGATATCAAACGTATCGCATATGCCATGCAAATCAGTTTAGGCCTGTCCCGAATCCCGGGTTTCATCTTCCATCTTCCTTCTACCATCAGCCATCAGCCATCAGCCATCAGCCATCAACCATTTGCCATATTCCATATTCCAGCTTGCCTGCGCGGGCTAAGCAAATTAACGAGTTTGTTATTGATACCTCCCATTCCTTATTTCGCCGACTTTTAGCCTTCTGCCTCTGCCCAGAACAAACAAGGCAGCGCGGCACATTTGTGAATTTTAAATGCATATTTCGGCATCGCAAATCAATCAGACGTTTGGCAATTGTTGTCTACCCACTTCACATTCGCTGACTCCTTGCCTCTGGAGAGGCTGTCTGTCATATGTTGGCCGCGGCAGGGGTATTGCAACATACCCAGTTGGAGCCCTGACTGCTTTCCTCTTTTATGGGACCCTTGAGTTTTCCTCACCTGTTGCAATCGCAGGCTTGCATTTGCAACTGCACTGCAAGTGCAACTGCGACGGCAACTGCAACACTTTTGGCCATTAAAGTCTCAGCTGAGAAGTGCGTATGCAAATCTTCAATCTTCAGACGGTTGGTCTGGGCCATCGTCTTCGCACTCTTGAGCACTCGAATACCTGAATGCGGCTCTGATTGCCCGACATCGAATTAAGCGAGTACCGCCGAAAGTATGTTAATGCTCGCGGTTGCGAAGTCTGCTCATCAGGCGGCGACTTGGAGGTCAAGTTTTTGTGGTGAGTTGTCTGGGCAAGTTTTTAATTTTATCCAAACGGAGCACTCAAACTTCGACGGTGCAGAAGTACTAATTGGCCTCTGGCTGGCGGTTGGGAAAACCCCTGATTGCCACTGATTTTTCCTCTTCCTGCAACTTAGTTGCAGACTTCACAAAACACATTTCAATATTTTCCGAAGCGAAAGAAAGCGAATATAGCCACATAAAGATGGCAGCCAATAACGATGATTATCTATGAGTTGAGAAGCTTTGTTAGCTATATCCGAATATTAACAGGGTTTGCAGAAAGCTGGCCCATTATTATTACGACGGCCAGATTTTTAAGCGCTAAATAAAATTTAACGACTAATGTATTAGTCGTCGTCAGTTGAAAGTTGTCTTCAGTTGAAAGTACCCATACGCAGACATGCATTCAGTGATCTTAGCCAAGATAGATACAGTGCCGGGCAGAAATGGATTGGTGACCCCAATGCTCTTTGTGGTCAGTCGCATCAGAAAGAAGAAGGTGAAGCAGGGCAGCACTTTTGCACCATTCCTAATGGACCTGGCTATTCAATTTTGCAGACTCCTGACTGCCGCTGCAACCTGTTGCAGATGCCACGTCCACAATGCGCTGACACGGCACTCAGTGGATCAGCTTGCCTTGAGCAGGCCTCGCAGGCTGAGCCGTCACCATATCCAAAAGCCATAATCATTTGCATCTCTAATGGAGCTGTGTCGTCCTCGTCCCCGTCCTCGTCCTCGTTCTCGTCCTCGTCCGGACACCATACATCAACTGCTCCCCTGGCACTTCCTCTCATCGCCCACTTCGCCGGGCTTCCCGAACAAGTGTTAATGCCTGTAAACCTGGTTATATGCCGATGTGGGTGGCTGAGTGGGTGGCTGATAGGGTGACCATGTGGGTGGCCATGTGGGTGTGAGGGCCCATTGTCGTGCCGTGCCATTGTGGTGGTTTTAATGCGGCTAGTTAACTTTATACGCGCCGGCCAAACAGATCTGGCCATAAATACCATGATGGTTAATTAGCAGGACACTTTGTCTGCCCGCCTGGCTGCTGGTGGCTACTGTTACCCTAAGTAAAACGAACGGTCTTAATGTGATTAAAAGTTGCAATAGATAACGCGAGCTGTCGCCGCCTCATAATTATCCCGCCGTCACTCCTTTCTTATCCTTGCAGATGGGCATTGCCTTGATGTTTCTGCTGGCCCTGTACCAGATGCAGTCGGCCATCCACAGCGAGATCATCGATGCGCCCAACTATGCGGGCAACTCGTTGCAGGACACTGACTCCGAGGCGAGTTCTCCGCAGGACAACGACCTGGTAGATGCACTGCTCGGCAACGATCAAACCGAGAGGGCGGAGCTGGAGTTCCGGCACCCAATATCCGTGATTGGCATCGACTACTCGAAGAACGCAGTGGTTCTGCACTTCCAGAAACACGGCCGGAAACCGCGCTACAAGTACGATCCCGAACTGGAGGCCAAGCGAAGGTCCGTGCAGGACAACTTCATGCACTTCGGAAAGAGGCAGGCGGAGCAGTTGCCTCCGGAGGGCAGCTATGGCGGATCGGACGAACTGGAGGGCATGTCCAAACGGGCAGGCATGGATCGATATGGCAGAGATCCCAAGCAGGACTTTATGCGGTTCGGTCGGGATCCGAAACAGGACTTCATGAGGTTTGGCAGGGATCCTAAGCAGGACTTCATGAGATTCGGTCGAGATCCCAAGCAGGATTTCATGAGATTCGGTCGAGATCCCAAGCAGGATTTCATGAGGTTTGGCCGCACTCCTTCTGAGGATTTCATGAGGTTTGGACGCTCTCCGGCGGAGGACTTCATGCGGTTCGGACGCTCCGACAATTTCATGCGCTTCGGACGCAGTCCGCACGAGGAGCTTCGCAGTCCCAAACAGGATTTCATGCGATTCGGTCGCCCGGACAACTTCATGCGCTTCGGGCGCTCTGCTCCGCAGGACTTCGTGCGATCCGGGAAGATGGACTCAAACTTCATTCGCTTCGGTAAGAGAGTAAAGCCGGCGTCTCCCGAGTCCAAGCAAACCAAGGCCAACCAAGGCAATCCAGGCGAACGCAGTCCAGTGGACAAGGCCATGACGGAGCTGTTCAAGAAACAGGAGCTGCAGGATCAGCAGGTGAAGAGCGGCGGACAGGCGACCACCACGGAGGATGGGAGTGTGGAACAGGATCAGTTCTTCGGCCAGTGAAGAAGTCCTGCCGGAAGCCTCCTTGTAAATAGATATTGACGAACGTACGCAAGGATCGAAATTGATATACGTATACTCCCCCCCTAACACGAACTACTGACTAATGCCTGAACTATGAATTTTTAATGAATGGGCTGGATTAAAAATTCACCGTGCTTTGAAGTTCTTATCTATAAATATACCTGGTGTAATACTGAAGAAACTGAAATTGGCGTGAATAAAATCGTTTGCCAACATTTTAAATAAAGATTGCTTTATTTTAAACTATGGCGCACTCGGAACATCTGAAAGCATTTCAATTTGAGGGGTATATGTACCTATTATTCCACACATTATTAGTTTCTGTACTGGTCGTGATCTGTTCTTCTACAACTGCGAGGATCTCTTAGTATCACCGAATCCTCTTTTAGTCAGGCATTGCTTACTTGATTTTGTTTCGGGCCTAAGCCATCAATTTGGAAAATTTAAATGAAAAATCGATAGAAATTTACAAGACAAGACTAATAACTACAAAAATAATAAATAAATAAAAATAATAAAAAAATGAAAAAATATCAAGACATTTTTTAAAAGTTTGGGCGTGGCAGTTTTGGTCGGTTTGTGGGCGTGGCAACATGGGTCAACAAACTTGCGACGGACGGACAAATCGACTTGGCTATTAATCCTGATCAAGTATATATGATTTCACTCTATGAGTAATGGGCATAAATATGTATACTTTTTACTATGGCGCTATCATTGCATCAAAACGAATTATTTTGATTTTTAATGGCTTTAAAACTAATTGTATACTGTTTCTTGTGGAATAACGTGAAAATCTCTAAAAACTCGTACCGTAAAAATTTTATATTTATACAATGTTTATGTTATTTATTTATTTATTATTTTTATTATTTATTTTATTTATTTATTTATTTTATTATTTATTATTTTATTTATTTTATATGAATTAGGATTTGATCATTATCAACAAATAGATTTATTGCATTAAGAACTTAAACAAGCAGACAAATTTTTCATCAACAATTTGCAGTCTTGATTCCCTCAACAAATGGTCAGCTGATGATTTCATATGAAATTTATTGAATTCCTTTTTACAAAGGTTAAGTCCCAATGCCAAAATAAATGAAATGGAACCTGTTTTAATGTTCTAATAATAACGCTTCTCAAATGCTTGCCAACTCTGGTCCGGTTTGTGACATCGCTATAATCCCGTGTATACCAGTTTATCAGGATGGGTCGAGGCCTCGGAGAGTGGTCATTTTTAGTACCACTCGTTCTTATCGCCCAGCTGTGAGCATAAGAAGCCGCTGCTTGAGAATATAAACCAAACAGCTTTAATTTTTCAGTTTGATCAGTTTATTTGTATACCAAGTTGGTAATCTCGAGTGCTGAATACACATTAGCGAACAGTAAATACTGCCAACGAACTTTGGACGGAGCTACGTCATCAGGTGGACGGGTCTAAAGTCCAACTTGTTGCACCGATCTTGTTGTTTGTGTTGTGTTTGGGATTAGAATAAACACAGCATCATACATACATACGTAAATAGGAACAGTTTACGGAGCGCTTCTGCAACTCTACAACCCTTCCCACTGGAAAACCGCTATTAGCTGCAAAAGAAGCTGAAAATGTCGGCACTCTTGAAAATGCACAGCGGTAAGTGTTCCCTGAACCCAAATTTCAGGCATTACATAACCGCAAAGATGCCGATAGACCCAAAAACCCATTAAATCGGCTGATTATACAATGATCTAATCCCCACCTAGTCCGGAGACTCTTCAGCCCCTCCCTTGCTCGCAGCATCTCCGATGTGGCCAAATTTCCCAGGATCACCACCCACTATACGCTGAATCCCCGCGAAAAGGATGAGCGCTGGACGGAAGTGGACATGGAGCGCTGCATCGAGGAGGTGGATCTGGTGATCGTGGGTGGCGGACCGGCTGGCATGTCGGCGGCTATTCGGGCGAAGCAACTGGCGGCGGAAAAGGATCAGGTATGTTAGTCTCTATATGAGCACCGGAAGCACTATGAGCCCCCGCTTGTTTGTAGGAAATTCGCGTCTGCGTGGTGGAAAAGGCCGCCGAAGTTGGCGGACACATTCTCTCCGGCGCCGTCATAGATCCAATCTCGTTGAACGAGCTTATCCCGGACTGGCAGGAGCAGGGAGCCCCGCTTAACACACCCGTGACCAAGGACACCTTCTCCTTCCTCACCGGATCCGGCCGCATCTCCATTCCGGTCTTCAAGGGCTGGCCCATGGACAACCATGGCAACTACGTAGTTCGCTTGGGCCACCTGGTCAAGTGGCTTGGGGATCAGGCGGAAGCCCTGGGCGTGGAGATCTATCCCGGCTGTGCTGCTTCCGAGGTGCTATTTCACGAGGATGGCAGTGTCAAGGGCATTGCCACCAACGACGTAGGCATTGCCAAGAGCGGTGCTCCCAAAGACACCTTTGCACGTGGCATGGAACTGCACGCCAAGACTACAATCTTTGCCGAAGGCTGCCGTGGACACCTGACCAAGCAGATTATGCAGAAGTTCGGACTGAACGAGGGCAGCGAACCTCAAGCCTACGGAATCGGTCTAAAAGAGGTCTGGGAGATTTCCCCCGAGAAGCATCAGTGAGTGCCTAAAAAAGATCACCTAAATAACAAGTACTACCTCTATGTTTCTCATTCTCCAGACCTGGTTTGGTGGAGCACACCATTGGCTGGCCTCTGGACCGCTTCACATATGGCGGTTCCTTCTTGTACCATTTGAACGAGCCCACACCCACCATCGCAGTTGGCTTTGTGGTCGGCTTGAACTACAAGAACCCCTGGCTCAGTCCCTTCCAAGAGTTCCAGCGGTTCAAGACGCATCCCAAGGTGCGACACGTCTTCGAGGGAGCCACTCGAATTGCCTATGGGGCACGTGCCATCAATGAGGGTGGCTTCCAAAGCCTGCCCCAGAAGCTATCCTTTCCGGGAGGTTGCCTTGTGGGCTGCAGTGCTGGCTTCTTGAATGTCCCTCGCATCAAGGGCTCCCATTACGCGATGAAGAGCGGCATGCTGGCGGCGGAGAGTGCCTTTGAAGCCATCAATGCGGACGCACAATCGACGGCTGGTGTTGAACCCACGGGCTATGCGGAGAAGTAAGTTTAAAGTCTTGCAGGTAGAATAGACACAATTTGAAGTAACCAAAATGTTCTTTCCCAGAATCAAGAACTCCTTTGTATGGAAGGATCTGTACAGCGTGCGAAATGTCCACCCATCTTTCCACAATCCTTTGGGCCTGTACGGTGGCCTTGTGCTCAGTGGCTTCTCCATTTTCATGGGCGGTCGGGAACCCTGGACCCTAAAACACGGTCCCCAGGATCACGAGTCCCTGCAGCCGGCCAGTTCCTGCCAGCCCATCGTTTACCCCAAGCCCGATGGCAAGATCTCCTTCGATCTGCTGTCTTCGGTGGCACTCACGGGCACAAACCACGAAGGCGACCAGCCCGCCCATCTTACCCTCAAGGACGACCGCATCCCCGTGGAACATAATTTGGCGCTGTACGAGGGACCCGAGCAAAGATTCTGCCCCGCCGGAGTGTACGAGTACGTGCCCAACGAGGAGGGCGGCAACATGAAGCTGCAAATTAACGCTCAGAACTGCATCCACTGCAAGACCTGTGATATCAAGGACCCCAAGCAGAACATCAACTGGGTGGTGCCCGAGGGAGGTGGTGGTCCCGCCTACAACGGCATGTGAAAGGATAATCATCCCAGCCAATCCGTGTACCGCAATTGCATTTCACTAGTTTTAAAAATTGAGAATTTGAACTTATGATTCGGAAATAAGCGTAAAGTTGCAATAAAATTGTAGTAAAACTCAGACAGTCAGTTGCCAAAAAGGTTTTATTTAAAATGTTCTACTATCATTTGTTCGGTTTTGTTCTCTTTTTTTCTGTTTAAAACACCAACTTAATAGGTAAATATTGAATCCACAATCAATTTGTCAATTTCAAAAACCTTTCATATTCAGTGCACGGATAAAACTTGTTTCTCATTATATAGTTTCACATATATATGTATGCATGTATGTATAATGTACTATCTTGTTTTTCACCAAAACGGTTGCATGTAATTAGCCTAGAGTTACGATTTAGTTGTATACGGTTATAAGAACAGACACATCAATGGATACACTGAAGTAGGTGACCCTCTCTCTCGGAAATGCTCCCCAATCCTTGTGCCTATCTGCATATCACTCCCGGACCTATCTAGAGTTTAGCTGAACATATATGCTGATCCGCGGGACTGGATCCCTCAATATTCTCTGTGAGTGAGTTCAAGCACAAGTCTTTGAATAACTATTATATGATGCTTGTGGAGTGCCACATAAAATTCATTACAACAGTGCGTAGGTGTAACACTTTATCTAGCTTCTATCCTAAAGGTACAGCGAATACGAATTTACACTCTGGACGATCTGTCTGCAGATCCCGACCTCTGGATTACTTCTGTGCTGTGAGTGGTCCCTGTGACCGTAGGACGTCCTTTAGACAGTCAACTGTACAGTGCGTCGATCAAATATACTCAAATATTCTCCTAACAATATATACTCTCTCTTTAATTTAACTAGGCTACATATGGGGTTTTGGGTAAGCCGTCCTCATGCAATGCCAATTGAAACGCCCCTTTGTACATTACGTGCTGCTTAGTGGAGGTTATCTCTCTCGGGATTTCACTAGGATTGGATTAGGTTAATATCAGTTACCAGATTTATCTACGCTTACTTAAATAGCACAATTAACACCTGTATTGAAATTTTTCACCATCAAGTTGTTCGTTATCATTATCATTTGCAATCAACATTAGTACAACATTCAGTTATATCTTCATGTATCTGTTTGTTCATCAAAAAGAGGCACTGTTTTTAAGGCAACACTACACAGTGAAGTTATTTAGCAGGATCTATGTACATAAACAGAACGAGGTCCTAATGAAAATGATAGATATGGGAAAATCCGAAAAGTTCTGCAAATCATATGAAAATAAGGGGGGGGTCAACAAAGGGTTCGCTTACAACATTCAGTGGTGCAACATGTACGTCCACAGATATTCACATATAATAGTTATGTACATCATATATATATATACTATACCCAACAACGAGCAGGCCATCTTTAGCTGGTCTTGGCGTTACTGGAAAACATTTGCGATAGAATGGACTGTACTGCTCTGTGGACTAACAATGTGTATTTTACACTGGGTCCAGGGTAACTCTCTCCCTCATCCTAAAAGTGCGCTTCGGTTTGGGGAACCGCGGCAACCTGCTTAGTGTATATAATATTTCGTATATGGCTAGAAAATATCTTTCACGTGCTGGTAGACGTATAATTTCGCACCGATCCGTTCGATCTGCTCAAATCGGTTCAATCTGCCTACACACTAGTATGTAGGCGTTGTAAAGCTTGTTCAATGGGGAAACCTGTAGAGTGCGTGTTTGCTTATTGTTAATGCTTGCCGCCGGCTGCACCAGCATTTTCGCGTTCTGTATTCAAATATGCACAGCTGATGCAGCCCTATATCAAATACAAATATACATAAAATATTTTACTCTTTTTGTTTGCGCCTTTGCGCGCTGCTGTATAAAGTGCAACAGGTCATGTGGCCAGTGCAAATATTGGCGGGCGCGTTTACCCCTTAGCCAAATATTGGCAATTTCGAAATGGGCAATTGACATTGACACAGGCGCAGACACGCCCACTGTTTTATGTACGTATATGGCCTGTTTAAATATGGCCGGGCGAATTGTACAGAGAGCAAATAAAGATATGGAGTAATCAAATAAAACTGGCAACGAGAACGAAAAATTTCTTGAATAATTTTATTTAAATTATATTTTGTTGAGTTGTTGCTGCTGTTGCGATTGTTGTTGTTTTACAAACTGCAATTAAATGTAAAAAATACAAAACTTAGGCACAAGAATTTGAAACACTTCAAATTGAATAGAAATCCACTTTAAATTTAAATTACAAATTATGACTTCGTTTCGCTTAAGAGATGAAGAGAAAAGTGTCTATTAAATAATCGCTTAAATCGGAACTAAATTAAATCATTAAATCATAAAGTGTGTATGCGCACATGCACAAGGCTGTGATTTTGGCTTAAATCAATTAAACCAACCATCTAAAAACGTACTTGGTTCGATGATGAACCAACCCTCAGAAGAGCGTGTGCATAGAACAGAACTAAAAATTGACGGTAAATTGCACAAAATTACAAATTATGATAGAACACTGAGTACATCTGCGTGAGGGTCTGTGTTTTGCTTAGAGTTTCTCAATCCTTTCATCGTATGACTTGCATGGTTTACGTATCTCGTAGTTCCCTACGAACTAAGTTTAAAACTTATGACACTAAAATCAAATATGTACAGCATAAAGAGCTCTTCCATCAATCGCTTCCGTTTTGTTTTTTGCTTTTCTGTTTGTCTGCATCATTTTTTCCTAAGATTAGATTTAACATTAACTTTAACCATACACGTAACTGTATTTGTAATTGTAACTAAACTAAATCAGCTCAACACTCTAACCTGCTCAAATTTCTCGGCAGGATGCGGCGGCAGCCCCGCCAGCTCTGCGTTTATAATTTAAAATTATAACTATTACCGTAGGTGTGTAATCGTAATTCATTTAAGTTACAATAACTATAGATATGACACTGTCACTGTTCGCTTAATCCGAAAACAAAACAAATCTGCCTCCAGTTTCCTCTCTCAACTATTGCACTGGTCCGGAAACGGAGGACGTGGGGGCTACGGGTGCTGCTGCGCTCCGTAGGCCACCGCCAGTTGCTGGCCATAGCAGTCGTAGCCGGACTGCAGGAGGCTGTAGGAGCTGCGACCTAAGTCCTTACGGGGCGGTGGTGGCATCATGACCAGGTCGTCGCACTCTACCGGCTTCTTGTTGTTGCTGCTGCTGTTGCTGCTGCTGCTAGTGCCGCTGCTGCTGATGGTGTTGTTGGTGCTGCAGCTGGAGTTGCTGCCGTTGATGCTGCTGCAGCCGGTGTGGTTATTGTGATGTGGCTTGTAGTGGCTGCTACCAGCAGCTCGTGCCGGCTATGTGCCCCATCCGCCCGATATTCTCGGCCGTTTGTGGTTGGGGGCATCGTAGTCGCCTAGTTGTTGTTGCTGATGTTGCTGCTGTTGTTGCTGCTGCACGGCGACGGCTGCCAGACGCACATCCTGGTCGCTGCTCGGCGCACCTGCGTTAAGGATAATGAAGTCTGTTAAGCTATTAGTTTGATTTGATCCAAGGTCGCATGTGTATGACAAAGGCAGGCGGACGGGCATTCAGGGCAGGCGGGGCGTGGCCAGACACTCGGACATTCAGTGTCTGACCATTGTGAGCTTGTGTCTGTGATTATGAGTCCTGCAGTTTTAGAAGTCCCTTAAGGCTCGTGAATTAAGATGTATATTTTAATTCCCACTTTAAAGAGACTTCTAGAACTTTAGGTTGTGTTTCTGGTTAGCAGGAAATCGCTTGGTTGTGTGGTTAGTGGCGAGAATTAAAACGAAAGGCAGGCAAACAAAATTTCTGTAGGATTTTAGAATTGTAAAGGCTCCCGAAACTTGACGATATCAAACTTAAGTTGTTTAAAGTGCCCCCGTTTCCTAAAACGAGTTTTTTTTTGCATTTACAAGATATGGTCTATAGTTTTGTATGTATGCGTATATATAGGTGTTTGTATATGTGTATGTGTATGTGTGTGTCTGAATGTATTTGATGTATTTCGTTTGTGGCCAATTTACCGGCAAAATTCCATCTAGGATTATGTCCCATTAGCGCGCGGTACGGATATCCTTCATACTTATCATGCCCTAAATATTACCACACATTGTAGTTGTTGTCGTTGTCGTTGTGGGTTAATGCAAAAAAAGACAATCGTATTATATAGTAACAATATTAGAACGGCAGGTTGCAAGTGAGAGAAAACGAAAATCACAGTGCCTCGACGGACAACGCGGCGTATACGTAATCATGAGTTAAGTATACGCCCGTTGGGCACAGGAAATTAAACGTTAACAGAGAGATAAAGAAAGAGCGTTTAGCACTAAGAACATGCCGCTATAAAGATTAACATGTTCTATTTTGTAAATTTGCAACTCTAGAAAAATTAGTAGACAAACGGCAGCAATTTTTGCAAGCGGAAATCCTTCAAACACGAGGGAGAAGTCAAAGAACAAAGGAAAGTAGAGCGTAAAGGTGCAGGAATCAAAACCTTACCTGGAGTGGGTGTGATGTGGCCCGTGGACGAGGGCCGCGAGTTGGGCATGACCAGGTGGTGCTGCTGCGCGTGGCTCAGGACGCTAAGATTGGTGGCCTGCTCGACATTCCCGTTGCTGCCGCCGCCCCCGCCTCCTCCACCCTGCCCCGAAGGACCTCCTGCCAGGACACTGACGTTGTTCAAGTGCGTAATGACATTGGCTGCGCTGACGGCTCCACCGCCACCTGCTCCTCCGCTGGCATTGCTGCTGGTGCTGCTGCTGGATCCGCCGCTGCCCGTGGAACCATTGCTGTTCTGCTGATGGCCGCTGGCGGAAAGATCTCTCGGCGGCGACTGCGGCTCAGCCTTGACCTTTATGGAGACGGGGGAGGTGGCGGGCGGCGGCGTGCTATTCGAGACAGCCAGGTGCGAGAGACTGGGAAACAGAGATGTAACCACATTATTATCACTACTATTACTATCAAAAGTAAAATATTGGGGTAACTGTAAGTGGTGCATCCGCCGCCTTGTACAATAATCCCAGGTTAGGAATGCTCACCTAGAGTGCGGCACCAGGCCCTGATGCCAGGTGTTGAGGCTCATGATATCCGCGCTGTTCATTACGCCCGAGGAGGAGAAGTCCTGCGCCCCGAAGGAATAGCTCGTGAGGGCGGGTATCGGCGTCTGCAGCGTGACCACTGGCGTGTTTAGCGATGTCTGACTCTGTCGTTGCTAAGGGCAGGAGATTAAACACGGATAAGGATAAGCCCAATTGGGGAAACTGCCTGGGGTGGGTACTCACATCTGCATATCCCCCGTCATCCGGCGCCGACATATTGGGCGGTATGGGGGCAATGGTGGGCGGTATGACAACCCTCAGATTGGAAGCTCGTCCGTTCTGACTGCCCGGCGACTGCTGCTTAATGGACAAGTGGTGGGCTGCAAGGAGATCTCGGTTAGTTGGGGCCATTACCACAGATTGCGACGATGATGGTGAGAGTTAGGTGGAGTGGGTTAGATGGGGAAGGATGAGGAGGAGGTGTAATGTTTATGCCCACCTATGCCAGGACTGGGACCCGGACTCGGTGATCCCACAAGCGGCGAGTGTGAATGCGGATAGCCGTTCGACATCTCCAGCATGGAACCCGATGGATAGACTGATGAGCCAAAGAAAAGATAAGAGTATGCAAAGACACGTTTAGACCGGATTGCTATGGCTATATATATATTTATATGGTATACAGAACTTCGCACGCAACTTGGTTAGATGGCGGTGAGTGGGTTAGGAAAACCAGAAATAAATAAAACAAAATTTCAGAAAGAACAAAAACAAAAGAGTTAAAGGGTTAGAGTATTAGAGTATTAGAGTTCCGAGCAAGCATGCAAATCATGTCAGATCAAATCAGATCTGATCAGAGAGTAACGAGGCAACGAATCCAGAACAGAACCAACGATAGATAGATAGATAGAAATGTGTGTGCAGCCGGCGCGAGACACTGTACTAACTTATCAGGGACATCCCACCTGAATCCGTCTCCGAACTCGATGGACGGGGGCTGATGTTGGTGTGGGACATCTGCGGACTGGCCTGCAGCAGGTTGTCGCCGTAGGATCCCGGCACCGGAACAGAAACGGGCAGCGTGTAGCTGCTGTTTGGAAGCTGGCGAGGGGCGCCCGCTCCGCCGATGGCCATCTGGTTGCGCTGCATCATGTTCTGGAACTCCTCGTCGATCTTGTTGTACTTGGCCTCCGTTCGCGGAGTGAGTGTGTAGTCCGTTTCGGCTTCGGGCGAGTCCGGCGACATCACGCCGTTCTTGTTCTCCTTCTGAAAAGCGAAAGCCAAAATGAACGGGGAAACTTGAAATCGAAGCCCAACGAGTGACGTGATAATTGCCCGAGGCTCTACCCTCCTTCCACTTGACACATTGTTGTGCTAAATTATGTAAATGCAATTCTTGTCCTGCTCTCTCCTCCGTTCCTCTGCAGCATTAACATTACAAAACCATTTACGCGCGGACAGCAACAACGGCGGAACGATGAAACCGAGACGACGCCGTCGCATTAGAAATGCAAAATACTCTGGCGACATTTCCCCATCTCGTCCGCCGGATTCGTCCCCACATTTCCCCTACCTCTCCCTCTGCCAAATGTTGCTGTCGAATGTCTCGAGATATTGCCTTTATCCTTGCTAAAGGCGATACGTGTTTGCTTAAAGGTCTGCAGCGCTTCCGCAAGTATGAATTTAACGAGGGATGAGAGGAGTAAGCGTGCACAGATATAGATTCACTTTTTAAGGTGATTTGTGGCATTTTATTTTGTTCATAGTTTTCGGAGCTATACCTATACTTTACTGGTAACCATTTTAAAGTGGTGCTAAGACGCAGAGTAATTGAATTTTTATTGGAAATCTTACATATCCTCTTCATGCTCTACATCTTGGTCTACTAATTATTTACTTATTTTCAACGTTATCACTGCTGTGATGCTAGTTTCAAATTCATTCTAAATGTAATATAGTTTTTTAACAGAACTACAGGGTACCTTTAGGTCTTGTCAAAAGTTCATTTGTGTTCCTCTTGCATTTCACCCCCTGGTTCTGCTGTTCTGCTGTGCTTTTCACGGCTCCCTTGAATTTACATAATGGCGCTCCCTTTCGAGCCGGTTTTCCCCGATTTTCCGCCCAATTTTTCACTCCCTCCAACTTACCTCGATGATGTTCTTGTTGGTGAGCGACTCGTGGGGCTCGTTGTACTCGGTGTACTTGAGCAGGACACGATCCATGTCGGTGCTGGCGTACTGGTACAGCTTGTTGCTCGACGAGAAGATGATCAGGGCGATCTCGCAGTCGCAGAGCACGGACAGCTCGTAGGCCTTCTTCATCACGCCGAACTTGCGCTTGTTGAAGGTCACCTGCGCGGGCGGGAAGAGAACCGGAAACGGAAGTGCGTTCAATTACTGCTCATGCTCAAATATTTATGCGGTTCGAAAATGTAATTAGAGGCATGGCCTTAGCCAAAGTGGCCCGGCCAAGTGGGAAAGTGCCCCAGGCCCTTGTTCGTTTCCTAGCTGCCTAGTTGGTAATGAATCGATTATGGCCGAGTCAAGGCCAAAGGGGCAGCACCATAAACAAGTTGTTACTGTTCCATGTTCTGTTTTTTTTTCGCTGCTCGGCGATGACGCGTTTATGGCTTGGCCAAGACGTAGCCTCAGCCAGAAAGGAACAGAAAGACGGTGGGAAAACCTTGCGATGACACGGCACACGCTCGACAATTTCAAAATGGGTACGGCAAAAGAAAATTAATCCGTGCTAAATAGGCAAAAGTACTTTTAAACGTTTTCCTTTAATTTGTGATGGTTTTGTGGAGCACAATTGTAATGAGCAAAATCTCAGGATGCATAGCACATGCTAGTCAGTTACTCATGGTATATATATTTCTCTTGTATTGGCTATTATTCTTATAAATTTCCACTACCATACTCTTTAATCAGATATCAAATCCCCTTGTCTAATCCAACTAAACCAACAAAATCCACTGAAGACCCATTGTTACAACTTAATGATGAAACGCTATCTCGACCGAGAATTGATTTCAATTTAATAGCCATGAATCGATGATTCACCTGTCTTAATTAAGTAGCATCGCCATGGCCAATTTGAAGCCTCTGTTTCGAGGATGGCAAACAAGAGATGTTCAGTGAATTTGTATTATTATTGCTACGGATTGGCAAACACATTGCGACACTCACCTGCCGATTGCGTTCATCGGTGATGCGTGATATTTGAATTTTTTTGCGGCCCATGGCAACAGATTTCCTATCCTCCTGCGATGGAAACGGGGATGGCGGTGTCCTTGTGCTCGGCTGGCTGATTCCTGCTGGCTTGGTCGCTGGTTGGCTGGATTTGCTACTGGATTTCCGGCAGCTGGCGGGAAAACTCCGTTAGTTGCTGCCCTGCGGATTGCTGTGGCTCTTCCTGACGTGGCAGACGTGGGGCATATTTATATAGGTTGCCTATATATAATCCCTTCTGTTTGCTTTATAAGTGGACGGCTTGTTAAAACGGCAAATTCTACTTGTATATATGTGTGTATATTATTTTATATAATTGTGTTTCCGTATAAATTGTCCTTAGGTAACTGAAAAGAGAGATTAGGAGGAGAGAAACAATAAGTGATTGACTGGCTTAAAGGGTGGAAGTGGGAGTGCGGGAGTAGTTAACCCATGGCTGACCATTTAACCCACTTAGCTGGCGACTTCAAAGGGGTCGTCCAGATGGACGGGGAAGGATTTGCGGTCAACTTGCTCCATTGTCGCTCCACTGGCGCTGAAAGTTCAATGCACCGCTAATGAAGATGAAGAGCAACTTGTGTCGCATATACATCGTACTATATATCGCCCACGTTGACCTATTTCATGAGATGAGCGATGGGCGATGGGCTTCAGTTAATTGATGGCGACTGACCCCACGCATGATTAAATTCGCGCTGTCCCTCCGCCACAGACCCTGGACCCTAGATCTATCCCTTTGATGTCCTGCCAGCGCTCTCCACACACGCACCTAATCAATATGAATGTGCCAACAAGTTAACTCGCAAACTGTTCAAAAGCGGAAACGGAAGCGGCACTCCAGATCCCGTTATTCCTCTTGCCTGGGGCAACGAGAACACTCAAGAGCACCGGCGGAAGCTGGGTCTCTATATCTTTACCCACTTTCCCAGCTTTTACCATTTTTCCTCTGCGGCAGCGGCACGTGGCTGGCAAACGCTAGGCAGCAAAAACACACGCAGAGTCCCGCGCTGCTCCTTTGAGTCGGGCAATTCAATCACTCAGATAAACTGGGATGCACAATTGGAAAGAAATTATTGTATCGCAGGTACACAAGTAAGCACGAGGCTTTAAGATCTAAATGGTTGATTTTCGAGCTGATGAAATTACGCTTATTTTCCTGCGAATACAGGTTTATTAACTGTAATATTTCAGAAGCTTCAGAAGAAACTATCATTGTGGTAACAGAGCATTCTCGTTTTATATATGAAATCTAACATTTATAAATGATGTTTCTAGTGAAGTATAATATTTCGAAAGGGAAACATATTTTATTCTCCGTGCCTGGGAAAAAGAAAATCGAGGCGGATAAATTTCAGTTGCCTCCGTTTTGGTCTTCCCTTCCGTCTACGTCTCCGTCTCCGTCTCCGCCTGTCGTTTGTCCTCTGGCCAGGACCGGGGACAAAAACAACAAGTGCCTTGGCAACGCTTTCCTTTCCTTTGCTCTCCCTTCCGTTTCCCCGCTCACTTTTCGCCGACTCACGCAGCGGCGACCTACGCAATATGCTTCAGCTTTCAGCTGAGCCAGCGGGATGAGGGTGGTGGCATTGTGGGTGGGCGGCCGAAATGGGTTGTGACAGGACGTTGCGGGGAAGGGGGTGGGGTCTTAGCCTTGACGAATATGTGTGACAGCCAGCAAACACACTCACACTCACACTTACACACACCCACACGCTTGCAGAAGCGAGGACACACTCAACAAATTCGATACATTTTCCCAGCTTTTTCCATTTGCCTTTCTTTTATTGGGGCGACCCGCCATGATTATGCGTGAGTTTTGTATTCGGTGACTTGAACATTCATTATTGATATGGAAAAGAAACGAAATGGAAGCAGGCACCGGGCATAAGGAATGAATCGATAATGATATTGATGACGCTACCATTTGATTCGATAGCAACCCAAGTCGAAGACAACGCGGAGTGAATAAAGCCGCTCGATGACTTTCTTTCAGAGATTTAATGGCATGACCAAGGACAAGGGTTGCTCCAAATGGAAGTAAAAGATAGGGTATTAAGTATACGCAGTGTCGTCCCATATATCATTATCCCCATTTCCCCACCAATCAATAATTATCCGTTTAGTAATCAATATTAGATTTTCGAAAATTCTATCCAGCAGGACAAATTGCGGTCCTTGTTAGCTGCTGTTTGTGTTTGGGATAAGCACTTGGGCCTTAATTAAAGGACACCTAATCCGCTTAGGATGTGCCACTCACCATTTTGTGACTGCCGTTCAGGGGATTATCTCGGAATAGGCCTGCGATTGAGCCCCAGGCAGTAACTCATGTTTTAGTCACTTCTTGAGTGGCTTTGTGTGTTCCACTGCATCGGTAGCCACCGCAGACGGATGCTTAGCTTGCCGATAAGTAGCAGAGGTCCTACTCGTGCAGCAAGTGCGTCAATCCAAGAGATGAATAATTAACAAGCGCTGCGAACTTATCACACCGCAAGTGAGTCAATTGGAGCCACATGTCACTGAGTGTTTCTGTGTGTATGTATGTCTGTGACTTCGGGAGTCATTGCAACAATTGCAAAGGGAAAAGGGCGGAAAATAGGGTGGTGGCAAACAGAAGGCCATGTGGCAGTCAGCAGCAGGATATCAAGTGCTCAAATTACGAATTTGTCTTGTTTTGTAGCATACTTATCAGCGTCTGCAATTGAATTAAACTCCCGCTGCTTTGGCTACTGCATATACCAGAGTGTAGATAAGACGAGGAGAATATTTATAGTATTTAAAGCAAATTATATTTATTTTCATTACTTCAATATGAGTAAATAGCAATACACGATTCTAGTGGCATTAGAAGTTTTTCGGTTAGTTCTTATCTTTAATCTAAGTATGTAAGACATTAGGCAGTTTTTCCAGCCAGGAATACAGCTAACAAAGGAATAAGTCGTATATATAAAGTCAGTAATGCAACGTATAGTTTGATTTCTAATGGGTAATAGGCAATTGTAAGCAGAGTTTATGTCCCACCATCATCAATCATGCTAATCATACTGATTGTTTTATCGGAAATCTGCATATTGTGTGGCCAGTAGAAACAACAGCTGAACTAGTATCTAATCTCGCAAGAATTTCAAGTTGCCGAAAACTTAACTTAAACCTAAATCAATTGGTCACGTCATTCGCGGAGAACACATAGTATAGTAATGGGCACTCACTGGTGTTTGTTTAGTCAAGCGGCACTTCAAGTGCTGCAGGTGTGGGCTTCTGCGAAAACAATCAAGAATGGCAGCAGAAATATTTGACTAATTGCAGCTAAAAAGTTGAGAGAAATGGGGGAAAAGGGCTGGACTAATCACCGCAACGGAATGTGGCGAGAAAACAAAGGAAGAAGGATGTGCGGAGTCCGTGGCCCGGGGACAAAAAAACTTAACACGGTTTTCATTGCACCAATCTACCATTTGCGGCTGCTGCATTTCACTGGGTCAACGGCAAAGACGGCACTTGAGCAGGATGCCAGCAGGACGAATGGAAGGAAGGAAGGAAGGAAGGAAGGAAGGAAGGAAGGAAGGATGTGCCGAGTCTGTTCCATTGGAGGATGTGTGTCAAGACATTTGTCTTGTGGCCGGGCAATTAAAACGAAGCAAACTGCCGCCACACGTTTCCAGCTTCTCCATTTAATTGGCCCAAAGACTGCGGCGGCATCATTAGGCAAATGGCCAAGAACAAAGCTCAAGAATGTGGGTGTTCTCTGATTTTCAGTTCCTCTGTTTGCCAGTTGAACTGGACTGGAGGGAAGCCTTCTGCTTAGCAACTTTGCGCTTTCCCTAATTGTTTGGACCAACAAAGGCGGGGACATTATCGATTTGATTTAGTGAATCATGCTCTGCGGCTTTTTCTCCGATGAGCAGGCATTAAAAGGCGAAAACTTGTTGCTCGCCTTGATTGCGCTCAATTAGCATTTGTTGCGGGCAAATTTATGCAAATGTTAAACTTTTCCGTATTTTGGAGGAATGAACCCCAGACCGATTTAAAACCAGTTGCGATCGCATTGAGATGAGCCGATCTGAATGCAATCTCTCACCGTCTGGAGCTTACAGCCTCAATTAGAGCGACAGAGATCGCGAACGAGAGACCTTTCACAAATTTCATTTTATGGCAGCTGAGCGGCCAAATTTCAAGTTTTAAAAACTCCTTATTTATCACCTCCAGTTCAAATAATAACCATTCAGAGGGTTTATGCGGACGTTTGCCTGACCTGTGGGTGTTCTAGATATATTTGTTAATTTTTCCTAATTCACTAGCTCTGGGAATTTTGGCCTGTCTTCCTTGACTTCCCTGTTCGCAGCTCACTTTCACTTTTCATCAGCCGCAGATCCGTCAATGTCCCCGACTTTTCTTATTGTTGTTGATGTGCCGCAGTTAACGCATTCTTGGGACCCTGGTTATAAATCTTGACTTAATTAAAGACACGCGCGCGCTTTAAGACGCGATGAAAACGAGTCATTTCGTACTGCCAATGAGGCGGAACTTTTTGTGGTGTTCGAGGGCGGTCGGAAATTGAGTTTAGAACTGTAAATTACGAACAAAGAAGTTGGGGATAGCCAACACTACCACTTTACGACAAAGAGATATAAGATTGACTTTGAAGAATTAAAACGGACTAAAATTGACATGTTGAGAAGCTAAAATGTCCTTGTCATGCAATCTATATTTCAATTCAAGCTCCCTTATTTCTCATACAAATTTATTTTAAAATGTACATTTGTTGTCTGTAGACCGGTGTACTTTTACATTTTGTCTACGATTATTGCATTATCGAAAAGCAGCCGTATCACCAAAAAATAATACCCACAACTAACACACGTTCTGTGAATATCGAGCTCGTGGTAAATGCTAAAAACAAATGAAAAATACTTTCGAGATAAAATGTTTCTGTTTAAAGTGAGTGAAATATCTGCAAACTTCGATTTCCAATATTTTTGCAAGCAATCGCATTGCCTCCGCGATATCTGACTCCTTCCTGCAGCCGCTTATCAACTATTTCGATTGCAAAAATGAGCGAAAGCAAAGAATCCAAGGTTTTGTTTTTCGCCCCGAAACACGCGTCCCATGTTAAGGTAGTCGAACAAATTTGAGTTCTCGGGCCCCGAGTCACCCAGAAGTACACCTAGAGCACTTCTATCTTATCGCCAGCACCTACACATCCGCAAAGTCGGGCGGAGTGTGGGAGAGGGAGCCAAACCAAAACACAAACACAAGCAGAAACACAAACAGAAACAGAAAGAAATCGTTATAATAATAATAATTATTATTTTGTATTATATGTGGTGGAGCACGGCGGTAATAACCATAATTATCACAGACACTCGAGAGCCGCAAACACGGCAAATGGCAAAGGAACATTTATTTTTTAATAACTACACCAATACAACAGCCGCAATGTGTTTCATGTGGTTTGTCAGTGAGCCTGGGCACCTTCACATGCGCACGTGTGATAAGAAAGACTCTCGCTCTCGATGGCAGATAGTGGCCGCATAAACACGGGCAAATAAAACAAATTTTGATTGCGAATTTTTTATCAAGCACGGAACGACAACAACAAACGTAACTCAACTATTTTTCGTTGAAAATTTGCCAACAAATTATTTTGACCTGATAAGATGTTGGCTGGGTTTTCCTTTATGGATTGAATTCTTTGTTATACTGGCAGTTTTTCAGAATAAAATTTGTTCCTTGAATTTCAAAACTAGTTGAAAGGAAAACAAAAATGCTGTTTAAAAGTTTCTTTTTCCGCTTTAATTGCTTACAGTATTAATTAAATCTAAAAAAATAATAAATATCATTATTATATATTCTGATTTGATTGAGCCTCTCAAAATAGAAACGCGGCCCAAACGTGACTATAACAAACAGTGTTCAAGATCTTTGAGGTTGATGATGGTGATCGTGAACGTGATCGGAGGTGGGGTCCCGTTATCTAGGCTCTGCATAGACGAATAAACGTTATCGTTTATCGGCGATCGCCGTGGCTAAGTCCACGGCAAATCTGCGGTGATTATCGCCTTGGAATGGCTTTGTTTGCTGTTTGAACCCACTGCCCCCTGGATCGAATCGAAAAGGGAGGGGAGGGAGTAGGACCCCCTTGTAACCCCCTCCTTGAGATCCTGCGTAGGTGTCAAAGTGCATTGCACGCATGTCCAGCTGGCTGAAGCGAGATAAGAGAAAATATAATTCTCTGTGCATTTGCTGCTGGCTGAAACAAAGTGCAGACAATTATCAGCAAATTCGCCAATCAGCCAGTCAGCCAGCCAGTAAATCAGTCAGTTAGTCGGTCGGTCGGTTGGTTGGTTGGTCGGTTGGTCGGTTGGTCGGTCGGGCCATAAAAACTACATGCAAAAGAACTTGATAGCAGGGAAATGGATTTGAACTTCGCCGGAGGAGTACGATTCTCGCGGGCCCTCAATATTGATACGAAAATCGCTTATCAGTGGAACGCATATAGTATGTGTGTGTGCCTGCTCGCCCGTCCGTATATATATGGCAGCTACTTTCAGCATTAAATCGCGGGAAAAGAAATTGAAACATCGAACGATATCAATTGAAAGGGAATAACTGGAACCAAGACAGCGAGGCACAATTCGAAAACTCGGCCGATATCTCTCTCTTTCTTCGGAATCCAATCGTTTGGCCCAGCGATGACGTCAGTTTGCATGGGTAACTTGGTTATTTGGGTACCGACATGCCGGCTGCCAGTGTTTTTGTAATTGTAAATTATAGATAATCAAATTGCCCTATCGGCAAATGAAAGGAGGGGTTTACAGCCCATCGATGATCTGTAAATAATTACTAAGCCTATGGGCGGAATGATAAGTCTATGGGCAAACGAAAATCACACCACGTAGTAAGTGAATAAGGTGGAATAACCAAATTTAAATTATAGAAATCACATGTTATATGTTGATATAAAAATATCTCCAAAAGTATGACTAACAAAAAATCCACAATGAAGCAATGAGACATTCAATTGGCTTCTATAACGCCCATACATATCAGTCGAATGGTTATCCCAAAGTGAAACAATTATTCTTAATACAAGAATGGAAAGCTTCTTACTCCTGTTGCAAGGGTAATCAAATTCACGATAGTTCTAAAAACTAGTTTGCAAGTCGAAGGCATTCCTTTTGCAGTAGATAAACTTACATGAATCGCTTTTCAGCTGAGCTTCCGTTTCCTCGAAAAATTTTCTCAAAAATACACTGCCCAATAGAAACCGACGAGTTTTGAACTTTGCGGGGATGTCAGGTCGCTGGAGAGGTGTTTGCACAAATGTTTCCGAGCACACACACGAAAATCTTTGCAATTGAGATGCAAATTGAATTATTGTTTGAATTCTGGCTTTGTTTACGCCGCTTGTTCGATAAACATCGGGGCGAAATGCAGTCAGTGATATGTTTGCTGTTGTGTTTGTCGTGTGCTTTAGCTTTTTGTAAATATAAACAAAGTCCGGGAACGGGGCGGGAGCGGTGATGTCGCGGCGGCGGTTGGCGCAAATAAAAGTTAAAAATAAAAACTTATAATTGTCCGACGGCTGTTGTTATTTTTATTATTGTTGCCATTTATTTTTGGAAATAGACGTTGAATTTGTTTATATGGAGTAAAAATAAATTATTGCGCGTAGTGCGAGAGCAGCGGGCCAGCATAATTTCTCGCGTCGTTCGATTTAGGATCTCTATCTGTTGTGAATCGCTAGCGGAATCGGATCGTTGGATCTTTGGCTCGGAATGAAAATATCGAACTCGCAAACGGATCGCAAACTGATCTGCCGAAATCGAATCGAATCGAAATCTCAAAATCTCGAAATCCCGAAAACCGAAAAACTGAAGAAGCGGCGCTGCGGACGCGTACAAACGTACTGACGGATATGCCGTCGTTGACGTCGTAACGCCAAGTACGCACACACAGATACGCCCGCACACAACTGCACTGGCAGGCTCTCTCGTAGTCGCACACACTCACAGGCACAGCCACCAACGACAACACGTACGTAGGCTGGCGGTGAGGATTTTCGTTTCGTGGTGAACTCACTCACACGCGCACACCTTCTAACGGTGCCTGTTGTTTTTGCCTTTTTGTGTAACAGAATATCGCACACACACATCACACCAGAGAATGAGAGAGCGGGAGAGAAAGGGAGTGCGCAGTCGCTGACTTTGAGTTCTTACTCACAACGAAAGCAAGAGTGAGCGAGAGGTGGCGGGCTGGTGGGGTGAGTGAGTAATTCGGATTGTGAGTGAGTGCGTGCGGGAGTCGAACGAGAAACATATGGTTTTTGTTTGTGCCCCAGCCAGACACACGCACACTCACCCACACCCACACACTTGATCAATCAGCAACAGTTACAGTTAGTTCCCTCGCAGAGCTTGTTGTCCCGCTCTAGCACCCTCCCATAAATGTTAATTATTCCCCACTTCACCACCCCCTTAACTACACCCCTGCTAAACATCGCTTTGGTTTCCGTTTTCCTTTGTATCCGTATCTCTCGCCCTTCCAGGACCTCCCTCTCCCCATTTACTAAGTTTCTGGGTTTTTTTGTGTGTATTTTACTTATTTGTCCTTGCCACTGGATCCTCTTTATAAACACCAACCTACCATTAGTATTTCCCCTCGACGCAGCTTAATAAAAACTTTGTTGACCTGTGTTTGGCAGCGCAAAAAAGGTGAGCGAAAAACGTTGAATTATACTCGATACCCTGTTACAAAAGATGTTGCATACCTAATGGCGTTGGTAGGTTACGCGTTTTAAAATAGGAAGTAGGGAAATATAACTACCATTAGAAATACATTATTTTCTAATAGCTGATGTTAACTGTAAAATTGTAACTGCTGTTTAGTTACTGGCAACAGCGGAGTTAATAACCGCTGTTACCAGTAATGTTGAACTTTATTCGGGAAATATATAGTTTTTAGCTCATAACTCTTTTTTCAGATATTATATGCTAGCGGGCTTACTAAATATCTACAAAACAAACAGAAAAAAGGAAACGCAAGAGCTAAAAAGGTAGGACCCGTAGGATCCTAGGGTGTACGGCAACTAACGATACATTGTTTCTGCTCGATTGATGATTTCCTATTCAGACAGAGGTAAAGTAGTTGTATGGCTGAAGTTGGGGCTTAATTTGTGAATCGGCCTGCCAGCCAAGTGGGATCCAAAGCCCTGTGACCCAGACCCTGGCTATTGTTCCGTTAAGCAAGATATTATTCACGTTAAACACGCTCTATTATGCAGGTTATGCAGGCGAAAAGATAATAAAGTAGGGATACATGTACCCCCCATACTTGATTCCAATAGAGTTTAATGGGAAACTCGACTTTTATAGAGACAGGAAAATTGTGAATGTTGTATGTGATTAGTCCACTTCTGTGAGGCAAGTAAAAGCTTTGACTACTTTTCAGCTAGGATATCTACTATATAAAGTGTAACCTATTTATGTTATATAAGTAAGTTTCCTACACTTTACCATCTGTAGTTCTAAACCATATAAGAAATTATTTTGCGTCTATTTTTACACAATAAAGATAATTCCAATAGCGAGGCTTTTAGTGATTAGCGATTTCAATATGGCATTTGAATCAATAAGAAAATATTTAAATCGACATTTTGCTTACTGTAAACTATAACTTTACAGTTATAACTGAAGTGATAGTTAAAACACACACAAAAGGACTTTAAGGGAGGTGAAATCTTAAAGAATGCCCATTTTGCAGTTGCTGTTAAGTAGGCGCAACTTTAACGTGACTTTCTGAGTAATATGCGAATGCCAGATGCCGCAGATATTTCTCCGACCCCGTCGAGCGAATGGATTCTGTAAAAATCACGCATAACCGATACCAAGTGCAGCGCGACCGAGTTACCCGTTTTATGGCCCTCGCCTCTCGGCGGCGCCACAATGTTGCAGTTTGAGAACCCAGCGGCAAACGATCCATGTGTGTATATCCGAAGATCCCTTTCCCACTCCCACTCCCGTTCCCATTTCCATTACGATTCCCGGTTGCAGTGTCCTTGTGACTTTTAACGCTTCCACTGGGTGCGACAACTGCCAACTGCAAACAGTCGTCGACAGTCTTAATTCAATAAACGCCGCCCGGCGATTTGCGCATGACCATGTACCCCGATGCTGTGTGCTGTACGGTTTATGCTGCATGTTGCATGCACTCAACACATGTGCAACATGCGGCATGTGAGGCAGCAGCAGCGGCGGCAGCGGCGGCAGCAGCGGCAGCAGAAGCCTCAATGTGCGTTGAGTCCGACTTTAACTGCCTGGCAGGGGTTTTTCTTTCTTCAGGGGGATCTTCGAGTACCCCAAGCCAAGCCAAGCCAAACCACGTGAAACTCATCTCCACTCCACTGCCCTCCGCCGATGGTTTTTTGTAAACGCTGCGTAGGTAATTTCATAAATCTCATTCAAATTGCCCTTCGTGCCATGCCCATCTTGCAGATACCCAGCAGTAGAACACCACCAAGTGTATCCGGAGGGTTGTAAGCATACGGAATAACAGGAAAAACATCATTTTAATTGCTCGTCGAGATTTCGAAATTGAAAAATATCTGCGGTGGTATCAATTATGCAAATGCTGGTCCCCGAAAAAGCAATGGAAGTTCAGCTCAAGTGATTTCGACTCGGAAAAGTCTCTGAGGAGATGGTCGACTTCCTGCCGAACGAGAGGGGTAGGTGTCGCCATTAGCATTGCCTAATTACATTTCAATTGCTTGACTTAAACGGGCTTAGGACCCCGACTTGCTCCCTAATTCATAAAAATCTCAATCAATTTCCCCGGGTTCCCCGGGCATTGAGTGCAATTTAAATGTGATTAAATGCGAGCTTAAGTACTCTACTGTTCCTCTTCCCGCTCCTCCTTCGACGATGTCGAATTTTGCCTAATCTAATCAATTTTCCCCGATGCTAAGCGCCCACGCAGAAGAGACTCTTTTAGCTTCAGTTTCAGGCTGTCAGCCCGAATAATTCCGCCTTAACACGTGTGTCATTGCGGGGCGAAGGATCGAGGGATTCGGATTCAACGGTGAAAGCATTTCTCTGTTTGCATGACTGATAAGTTCCCAGGGAAGAAGTACGGATGCCTAACCTTCCATTTTGACTGGCTTAGAATGCGAAAACTGCCTCTAATTGGCTTTGACTGTCATCCCGACTTGCAATTAGCATGGCACAGCGAATAGAAAACTTTTAAACTGCTCTAGCACACATCCTGAACGACCTGCCGTCCGCAAAACTGTCACCGTCGACCATTTTCCCTTGTTACCAAGCATTTTTTACTTCTCACACTTTTCCTTTTCAGCTGGTTTGGGGAAACGGCACATATTTAATGCGAGAACTCTTTTTTGGGGCAAGGACAAGCTGCAAAAAGGTTTATAATTGAAACGGATGACATACATTCAAGGTGAGCTAATTGAGTTCCCCGAAACTGGTCGCATTCATTCATAAGTTGGCCCATTGATCGTTTCATAAAGTGTGTTCCTCTAGTATCTACTAAGTGGCATATCGTTCGGCGAGCGACAGTGAGTTGGGTAATCATTTTGAAACATTTGGAATAGCTGCGAATAAATTTTGAGTGGGTGGCATATCAATCAATGTTATTTATGCATATCCCAGCTGACACTGAAGCAAACTCGGGAAAACACTAAAACATTCATGTACTGCGGAAAACTAAAGTTTGAGTGGGAGTGAGCTGGCCTCGGCTGCTTTAATTCACGGCATTGAAAAGCGGTTTGGGTTACATATCTTGTTATAACGCATTTTGGTAGCAGAGTAGGCTATTAATAACGTGCACCGTGCATCCGTGGTATTACAAAGAGAAGGAAATAACAAAAACACTTATATAAGTCCTAGTTTATCAAAATGAAAACCAAATAATTAAATTTACATTAATTTCGGACTTAAATCCTTGCATAGCTTCTGGTAGCCAAGTAAACAAAATATCCAACCGAAAATTTGTTTCAAATACTACTTTGAAATACTGTTTATTGTGATGCCGAGATTGTAAAGTAGGGAACTTGTTGCCTATGAAAAACTCCAGCGACTGATGTTTAATGTGCAGTCTAATGTAAACACTAGACAACCAAGCTACCTTCTCCATTTTTTCAATCCAGCAAAAACTGAAACCGTGGAAAACAATACCAAGCATCCTGGCTGGAGAAAAGGGAAGGGAAAAACTGGTGGGAAAAGCAGACAGGCAGACACACGGAAATTGACAACTCGCAGAGCAATAAAGAAAAGTGTCCCACACACACACTCACACACAGCGGGAGAGAAAACAAGGAAAAGGGAAACCCGAGGGGGTGGCAGCGGGCTGATAAGTTTATACAATTTCCACCCACAGAACCTGAGTTATGCCCCCACATAACACAATATTTCCCTAATGTCTTTATTATGTTCCATTGAGTGTAAATATTTGCCTTGCACCCACACACACAAACATAAACTTGCGCACGAGTGCGTGTGTGTTTGTTGGCCAGCTTCATAATACGAGGCACGTGCTTCATAAGAAGGTGAAGCAAGCCGAAAAACAAAACAGGTTCTTAGGACTCACCTTCTTCGGGAAGCTCGCCTTCAGCAGTTTGCCGACACAACAGGTACAAAAGATTGAGCTGCAAAGAGGCGGAAAAATACGAAAATGGAAATTAGAAAAGTCGGTGTTACTGGGGAGGCTTACGAAAAACGTCGAACTGCGAAAACGCGCCCGTGACGCCAGCGATTTATGACGCTCAGTTCAATGCACACGCGTACCACGTTGACCTCCTGCATCGCGCTGTTCGCGCCCCCCAGAAACCCCAGCATCTACAGAAGCCCCAGAAATCGGTGGCAAAGTCGGGGTCCGCACATGTGCGGCATACCCCCTGCAAAAATCGACTAAAAGAACTCAGATAACGAGTTGGATAACCGAGAAGCTGCTGCGCTGCTGCTGCTGCTGCTGAGTCCCAGACGACAAGTGAGCAGAGCGGGTTTAAAGTTGAAAGGATACCATAAATCTTGTAAGCTGATGCAAAGCGACATTCGCCGAAGCCGCAAACAAAGCCGATGCCAAAGCAGAGCCACTGAGCTGGTGGGGAATCCAAGGAGAAGGGTGGCGGAACAGTGAGCCATCTGAAGGCTCAACAAGTGACGCGTGACGCAGCGAATTGGGATGATGCTCGGGGAGATTGGGTGGTGATATATTGAACTTCCCAATTTGATTAACAATTGCTTTTAAAATATTACTACTACTTAAGTATTCAGCAACGACCTATTTGTGCTATAAATAATCTTAAATTAGTTTTTAAAATCGATTTTACAAAGAACACGTTTTACTAGTTTAATTTCGTAGCTAAAAACATATTTCGCAACTGGTAAAAAATTCAACAATAATTTTGGAATAACAAAGTCGTACGAATTTATTTGAACACATTTAAACCATGACCCTATATATATTCAAATCAATGCTGGATTTTAAAATGGCCGTAAAGATAATCTCTCTCTTGCGCCATTAACTTGAATCCTTAGTACTACCCAATTGATGAACAGAAATCTTTACACCCCTGCCCTATAGAAAACCAAATTCTGTTTATCAAACCAGCATTTGCACCGTGGGGACAATTTCTCAAACTCAATCTATCAGATGTTTGTTGCATAAAAGACTCAGGAAATCCCAAACCAAATGAGGCACATTTCCCCGGTCTGGATGGACTGGATTACTGATACCAGGCCCGGTCTCAAGTGGGCGCATCCTTTAGCTGCCGATTTGGATGGCGAGGTCGTTTCCTGGTTGCCATTGCAGTTGCCGAAGCAAAAGTCAAATGGCATATCTAGCATAACATTCTCTTCGACTGCGGATTCTCTGGTCGAGAATGTCTGGGCATCGGAATGGAGGCACCCAAGCCACTTGAGGCCCGTATCCGTGTGCAGTTGTTTCTGTATCTGTATCTGTCTAGGAGCCTGCAGCCACATTTTATTGTTGTCTTTCTCACCTAAAGCCAAACGAAGCGGCAGCAGCGACCATAAGGCGCATCGATGTAGAAACATCTTATGGTTTTCCGTACACTCGGGGAAAAATTATAAAATGGAAATGGTTCGCTTGGAACTACTCAAATGTTAAGTAATACATTATAAATGGGATTAAAGATAAAAATGAATCCAATTTATACCCGATTAGTGTTTAATAAGTAAGTAAGTAAGTTTACTAATTATAAGTAACCATTTTTGGTATGAACACTTTTGGTTTTAAAACTCAAAATGTGTATGCCTTCAGTGTAGGTTATGTGCATAATATACAGTACTATACTATACTATATGTCCAACTATACACATATGTACATATGTATGTACATATATATGTTCGTGCCAGTACTCGCAATGTTTTCTTTGAATTTTCAACTTATTGGGCCTCCGAAACTACAACAAAGCCAATGCAGAGGCGGGGCCAAACAGGGCTTAACGTAAAGAACATGCTTTTTGTAAACAGCTAGGTGCAGGAAAATTCCAATTAAAGGAGTCTAGAGCTGGGAAAAATGCAGAACCCCTCCCTACCCACACCCATGTGCCCACACATACATATGCATGGGCAGGTTCACCGACACGCATCTCTGCCGTACGCAAATGTTATTGACGTGGCAGAGAATCAGAATATCAGACCATCAGACCATCAGACCGTCAGACCGTCGCCCAGACTGACAGGCAGCCAAGAGGGATTGGGATGGGGGGTGGGGGCAAACTGCTGCCACTGATGTTACCGTTAAAAGAAATGCAATTAAAATGAGTCTCTAGACCCCTGAAAACTTCGGGCAGCCGTAGTGCTCGTAGCACCCGTAGCACCCGTAGCATCGGCAAACGGAAGCAATTAGTAAACTGAGCGGGGCAGCTATATCCGAGAAGAACTGAAGCCGAGGGGCACAATTCTGCCTGCACACACCACGCGTGCTCTACGTGGCTTTTTTCCAGCGGAGATCGGTAGAAATCCACTCGGCGGCGAGGAATTCCCCTGGGGATCTGGGCACCGAGGAGAACAGACAATCCTTTGGCCACGGCCACACCCCCTCCAGCCCACCTATGCATGCTCATGTGTCCCTCGTTCTTCGTCACGCATTGGGGACATGCCCAAGAAATCATAATTTTTCAATAATTCTGTTTGTCACTTTTGGTTTGGGGTTACACAGCTGAGACCGGGGCAAATGGTATAGAAAAACAATTGGTCTGAAGGCGAGGACATCTAAATATAGATTAGGAGAAGCCTAGGAAATCCATCGAAATATCCAATAGGAATTTATAACTTTGTGTTATGGTTGGCCGTTTGCAATAGGGCAAAAAGAGAAGATCGTTAAACTCTTATCCAAACTAGGGCACAGAACAAGTTTATTTAACATTGTAAATACTTTTCTGCCAACGTGGATCTCAGCAAAGAGATTCAGTTTAGGAATACATTATAAAGAAAACGTCTTTAGACTTCCATTTTAATGGTTTCTATCACAAAACTACAAAGACTATATTATTTCCAAATAATATTATAAAAATTTTCCGAAAAAGGCGCCGCCAGAAGAAATCTACAGACAAGTCGGGCCTCCGTTTTCAGATGGGTGGGCAGATCGTCCGTCTGCATTTTCGGACCACCCAGTCGAGCGGTAATGCAAAACAGCCGAGCATTAGGAAGATGTAGAAACCAATAGGAAAGGCAAGCATAAACTCACAAATCCGTATAAACATGGAAACAACCAAACCAGAGGAACGGACAACCCGGCGTTTATGATGATATGATGCAAACGTAGAGAACTATATCTATAATCGCATCTACAACTGTGGCTATATGTCTATACATCTGCTTTCTGCACGATTTTAGACACGGCACGTGCCCGTGTGCCTTCTGTAAAAATAAAACTCGGGCCAATAACATTTTTAGCTCAAATCGATTGTTTACTTGGCGCTTGCAGAAAATTGATAATATTTCGGGGCCTTAAAGGGGGTGGCGACCTGTTGTTGTCTCTGATCGGCTGGCCAGTTCATTCACAAGTTAAATTTAAACAAAAACCAAAACAAAATCTTAAATTTAGTTATGGCCCAAGAGGAAAAATCTATTAAAATCTATACAGGTTTTCAGCTTCAATTTTTTTCTCTTCTCAGTGTGTTTTCCTGTGTTTTTTTTTTTTGTATCGCGATCGGCGGTATTCAAAATGGCGATCTGTGAGAAAGGAGCGCATGCGCAAAAATCCGGGAACTCACCTCAGTATAACCCACCTCTCTCCTGTCTGTGCGCATAAGTGTGTGCGTGAGCACTGACGCCATTTGCATTTCGGGCTAAATATAGACAAAGTGCTCGCCTCGATCGCCAGTCTTCCCCCTTTTCCACCCATTCAATACACCTCTCTCTACGATCTGCATTGGTGTGTGTGCCCACATTACGGTGCGCTGCTTTGGTCTCTCACTTTGGGTGCCAGTGTGTGAGTCTTCCCCACACCCTTCTTCCGCACACGTACGCTCGGGCCCCTGCCAAAACTTCGTCGGTGTGGGTTCGCTGATTAAATTTCAGTTTCCCTCGGCAATTCTCTTTCGAAATTTTCCGATCTTTCTACACATGATTTTGCAATGGCTGCTTCTGTGGGGAAGAGGCAGAGAGGGAGGGGTGCTGAACACCGAGGGTGGGGAAAGGGGAAGACAGGTGCTGTCAAAATGCGTTACGAAAGCGCCTCGATGTTGTCGATGTGTAACTGCAAAAAGAAGACCCATGCGGCATGTCCCTCTCCCACCCTCCCCATTCCTCCTCTCCCTCTATATATCCTATATTGCCCGCTCTACCAGTTGCTGTCCATGTCAGCTAACAGCGCCTGATGTCTGTCGTCGCCAATTGCGCAGCTGCAGATACACATATGGATGGATACGGATACAAATACAGATACAGATACAGACGCTGACACAGATGCAGATACAGATACAAATACAAAGGAGAAGGCAAGGAGCGAGCGAGAGGATGCCAGTGTTTGCTATACTGACATTCCGTATAAACAAATATCTGTGTATATATCTTCTTTACGTTGGGGCCATATCGCTGTATTGGCCCCTTTGCTCGTATTTCTTGGCAGCAAGCTGGATAATCCCGACGGTGAAAAGCACATGGAAACCGAAATGCCTGAATGTGTGTGCCTCAGATCGATATATGATCCAGAGCTATGCGATATTGGTAAAGAAAACAAATGGAAAGCAAAACATTTTAAATAACTTTACAATTTGCTAGTTTTCTTTACTATAAAGAATAGCAGAAACGATATACAATGAGATGATTACTGACCAAAAATTATGAGTTAAAAACAAACGATTTTTAATATAAGTTTCTTCCGCTTTTTTATGTAATGTATCACAAAAGTATCAACAAATTATATTATCCCCTATTGCTCACCTCTTTTTGAAAACATTTTATATAATATCTTCCAAAACTTCTTTTATTTGAGTGAAAACTAATATTTAACCAAATTTGTTTTTTATATTATCAAAGAAATATAAGGAACTATTTAGCTAAAATTTCGTTGCCCATTTCCATAAATGCAGTTTTCTGCACCGAAACAAGCTCCATTTCCTCGCAATTGAATTGGATCTTTCAAATTGAATTAAACTCATTTCTTTTGGCTCAGTCCTCTTCACATTACATTTTATCTGCGCTGAAACAATTTTAATTTGCATACAGCACTTGCCAAAAACCAAACGCAAAGAAAAAGAACTAAAAAACCAGAGACCAACGGTCGCAGAAAATGTTGCAGAAAACTAGAAAATTTTGCCAGTTTTTTGTTTTTTCTTCTTAACGCTGTTGCGGTTGCTGTACCCCATGGATGGGATAGATCTGATATTTTCACGCTTAATCACTAACTGTCCCTCTCGCCTGCCGCCGGTGAATGTGTGTGAGTGTATGTGTAAGAGTGTGTGGCTGTGGCATAGCGACAACAAGACGTGAAAAACATTTTGGCCCGCAGCCAAAATACTTAAAGCTGCAAATGAAATGACAGAGAACGGGACGTCGACGACGTCAAGCCAAAACTGCACAAATGTCAAAGGGGGTCGGACAATGGGGGGATCGGCGGGCCCGCCAAAGCGAAACTTTAATTTTCCTTTATTGCGGTCGTCGAGTGCAATTATCGAGCGTAAACAAAAAGGAAAAGAAACAAAACTCGCCCAGCGTTTGGAACAAATTTCATCTTCAGGTGAACTTTTCCGGCCCTCTGTACATCATATACGTAGATATGTAACTATAAGTACATATGTACAGATGTACGCACGCCGATGTGTATACATTTGGGCGACGCGTGCTTGAATACTTGATGATCCCCTGAATATATAATGTTATATTAACGAAGGAGAGAGCGGGATAGGGCGCCATTCAATGACGTTCAATATGATGCCAGAGGAAAAATTCTGACACACAGGGGAAGCTCTGCAGATACTTAATTAGCTGCAAATGCTGTTGCTTCTTAGCAATGCTCGGCAATTCAAAACCATCAATATCTGCACGGAACTTTGTAACACAATGCTTTTGTTTCCCCTTCAATTTCCCTGCCCCGCGTTTCCATGGCAAAGGGAAGGAAACAGTCTTGGCAAAAATGTTTCACGTTAATTTAAAGTATTGGATACTTGGCTGTGTGTACGAGTGCCAGTGTGTCTGTGTCTGTGCGCATCTCGCATACGCAGCTGTTGTTGTAGGTCTGGTCCGATCTGGTATTCGTAGTCGCAGACTGCCCAGGAATCCGGTCGAGAGCCAAGAAAGCTGGTCCGAAATGGATAGAACTCTGTATACAGCACCAGCTCTTACAGGTCCACACTGTACGTACGCCAAATGAACCTGTGATTCGTAATACAATCAAATTTCCCTAGAAATACTGTATACATCTACACTTTCTTAATTAAAATAATAAAACCAAAATAAAATAAATGGTAACTGTATACCATTTGCATATAAAGTTTTAGTTTTAATCGTATACTTAAAAATAGTTAATAGTGCACTTAACACAGTAATCGTTGAGAGCATTATAATCTGGTAATGTTATAGGATGAGACTTACTTTATACGGGAGCCAACTGTCCCTGCAGTGATTCCCTCCGAAAGAAGGATCTATGGCCACTGTTCAACGAGCATCCCGTGAATGCTCGAAAATAGTCATAGAAAACTCGCGTGGATCACTTATATTACGCATTTGTACATTGGTTTATTGTATGTAGTTAATGGGAATTGACATTGACGTTGACACTGCTGCTTCCACCTGAGTTTTGTTGTATAACTGTAAGTAAAATGGGGATATATATTAGCCATTGCATAATTCCTTTTCTATCGTTTTCAGAAGAAATGTGCGCAAACGTGAGTCCCCCGCAGTGGCGAGCCTACACAAAATGCAACAGGTCGGGGGCTTGGGGGGTTGAATGGGGTGACATTTGGAATGGCGATTGGGATGGCATTTGGGGTGGCGAATAGTCAGTTGCAGGATTCTCTTGTGTTGAGGGAAATGCGCGCGTGCTGTGCTCAACAATCGCCCACACAGAGACGGAGTATCTCTGGGGCAGTATCTGTATCTGAATCCGTATTTGTATCTGTGGCTCGCTTTGCTGTGGATGTGAGTGTCAGAGTGCGTGGGTGGCTAATGAAATGCTTCAGCGACAACGGCAACAGCCACAGCCACATTCACATCCCCAGCAGCAGACAATCGGAGGCAGCTCCTCCATGTTCACATACCCCATCCACCCAGGTTGCCATAGACTTGATCAGTATTCTGTATATCATTGGTTGCCGAGAGAAGCGTGTGCTTGTGGTGCTCCCTTTGTTGCGTTGCCATGGCATTTCCAGTGAAATGGCTACCTATGAGTGCCCCAGACTGCCACCTCCTGTGGCTACTTCATAAAAATGAAAACTTCAAAAAACACCAACGCACACTGTTAAGTTCTAGGTGCTTTATAGCCGAATTAAGAGAGCATTCGATTGTAAAGTAAACTTTGCGAGGTTTTTAAAAACTAGACAACTTTTAATGAGGTCTGCAATTTAAGATTCAATTCTTTTGGTATAGGGTATAGACAAGTCGTTCTCACGCATACACAAAAAAAGTAAACATCAAACAGATTCAGCTGGCAGTTGTCTCTCATAAATTTTCCCCTTAATATTTTTCCACATTTCCCACCTTGTTTTATTCTTTTTGCTATCCATCTTCCCATTTTTTCTATCGATGGCATATACATATCTTCTATACCTTTAACATTCCCTAACGCCCACAACACCATGATTGCGCTTATATGAATTCTTACTTATGTATATAAGTATACTTTAAAACTCGCTGTTTCTGTGTCAAAAAGTCAAAATGTACTTCATAATTATTTTTGAGTACAAAAAGTATTTATTTCTTTACAAAAACTTATTGTTTTTAAATCGTATTTAGTTTTGAGCTGGTTTCGTTCAGTTGAAATTCCCAATTGTCACGGATTTTTTTTGTATTTATCGTAATTTTTCGTGCCGTTTTCAGTTTTTCAGATTCTGAGCATTTGCAATCGTTGGCTGTCGGCCAAAGTCTACAAAAATTGGCGTAAATAAACAACTTTTAGCAATTTAAAATCAACATAACAGAAAACCAAACAACATAAACGCATAATTATTAAATTAATAAATAATTAATAATTTCTTCAATCAAAATGAGAAAGTATTGAAAATATATTTTTGAAGTACAATTTATTAACACCATTCTTCCTTGCTAAATCCCTTTTCAAACAAATTTTTTGAAGAAGTATATGTTTGGTCTAGATTATTGAGCCTCTTAAAATACTTGGATAAATACTACGTATTAGTCTTACGGAATTTAAAAACGATAGAAACCAAATAATAGCAAAATAATTTTCACAAAGCAAAATGGAGTAGCGGGAAAACTCGAAAACGGGGAACAACAAATATTTTTAGACATAGAAACATATTGCGCAAAAGTGGCAGGACCGGGTAATGCAGAGTATGGAAACTGGAGGAAACCAACCCACTAGATGGCATATTAAATTTCCCGGCGGAAACGGAAATGGCTCAAGAGCTCTCCTCTCGCCTTCTGAAGTGATTGACAGCCTATGCCCGCAATCAACCTCAAATCCGACCTCATCTTAAGTTCTTTTCCTTTGTTTTGCTAGTCACCAGCCTAGCCCGGCGCAGAGGTATTAGTTGATAAGCTTTTCATGCTAAGCTGCTTCCGGGAAAAAGACTCGGGAGGTTTCCATGCTCCACTTTTAACTGTTAGAAATTTTACTTTTTGCTTACATTTTCAGGACACACTGTTGGCGCCATCTGGTGGGGATTTGGTAAAGCTGTAGCCGATCGTGAGACTGTCTCCATCTTTCGGGCTGTGTGTTACAGAACGACCTCTGGCGGCGAACTGGCACATCACTTGCTGGCAACATGTTGCTGGCTTCACTCAACATTTTGAATTCTCCCGATTCTTTATTTATTACTCTTTTTCTTTCTTTGCAAACATATGTTTCCCCTTTATTTTGGGAAATTTCACGACTTATGACAGCAGAATTGCACTTTACTGGATGAAATGAAACTTAATTGGCACCGCTTTACTCACGTCCGATGATCGATTGCGTTTCGATTGTCCACGAAGGAAACGATAATACGATGTCACACGGACACTGGCGAGGCGAGCCGATTGATTCGGATTGAGGATTGGAAATGAAAATATTGTACAAGAATCTATATGTGCGAGGAGGTATAGACGTGTGTATATTTCCTACACTTCACTTTACTGGCGCAGAAAATCGCATATACACCGAGAATGTATAATTATAAATAAATGTTCTATAAAAAACGCTTTTTGTTTCTTCTGCTGCTTTTCCGTTTCGTTTTGCTCGGATCCGTTTTGTTCTGTTCTGTACGGTTCAGTTCGGTTCATATTGTATTTGTTTGTTTGCGTTTGAGCCATTTTAAAATTAGAGGTAACCCGAAATAAGGTAATAATGCCGCCAACAAGGCGCAGACATCATCTTTTGACTGGCCTCAAAGCCCCATCCTCTGGGGAATCCCCGACCTCTTCGAATCCCCAGCAGAATCTCTTTTTGATGAGCTTTCGAGCTAAGCGTCGCCAAAGCGCTCTCCAAGCGTTTTAATGGCGTTTTCATGGAAGTGATTGAGTACTGCGAGTGTGTGCTTTCCTTTGTGGGAGTATGTGTACAAAGGATTTTTCCGCTGGATTGTGGTGGCTCTTCAAGGATGCCAAATTGGGCAGGAGGCTTTGCTGCACGGAGAACTTTGTTTGCCTTTTTCTGTTTTGCCAAGAAGAAGCTAATCAGATTATGGCCAAATCGTATTAGGCGGCCAATTATGTATTCAACAAGCGAGCAAAGCGTTTAAACGGAGACTACAATAGAGTACGAACCATTCCCTGAGTGAGGACTATCACACAGTGAAGGTACGTAGCTCGGTTAATATAACACGTAAAGTACTACCATATATAGTAGATGCGTTGAAAAGTATGTAACAGGTAGAAGAAAGCGATCTCGACCACATCAAATAGTTGTTGATGGTCAAAATCACTAGGCAAGTCGATCTGGTCATGTCCCTCTGTCCGTATGACTCTCCTTGATGCTATTATTTATCTTGACAATTTCCATCAATATGACTTAATCATTTTGCCCACTCAAACGCCCGCAAACCAAAACTAGCTGTCACTCCCAAACTTTTCAAAAATATTTTAGATTTTTTTTTCATGATGTCTATCGATGTATTAAAGACATTTACTGTTTGTATTTGTAAATGCAAAAAGCCAAAGCAAATGCTAACACTTATTTTAAATTATTTTATTGCAATTAGTTAACTTGTTATAGTTATTTTTCGTTTATGGGTTTTAACTAAGTTATCGACAACCCGATATTTACAGAAGGAGGCGAAATGGCGCGCGCGTTTGACTGCTCGAGCGGATTGCTTATAAAGCTCTTAACTCTTCATTCCGACTGATCGGTCGGAAATAAATCGAAAAGCCACACACACGGCGACGCACAGTCGCACACTGAGAAATATATTTTAGAATTGTATTATTTTTGGGCTTGGTTCGCATTCGTTTTTGATTGGCTTTGTTATTGTACACGTATTTTGGTCGCCTCCGACTTCTGTTCAGTGTTCTTTCGTGCTGTGTTGTTGCTTTGACCGGCGATCTCCTTCAACTAAAAGAAAGGAAACTCTGAGCATCTGTTTTCGTGGCTGCTGCATTGGAATTGGAAGTGCGATGATGATGATTTTTAAATAAATGTTCACTTATTTATATAACGACGGCCAGGGGCCAAGGGGCAGCACTACCCACACACTCACGCACACACATACCGTGTACTTCAGGGCCCGCAAAAATATTGACTGGGTATTATATATATAGTATCCTCCGCGGATCCCTAACTGGTTGCGCTTAGTTTCTCTGGGGGTGGCTAGGCTAATTTTCTCACTCGATGGCCGGCCGCAGAGTATCAGTTAAAATTAGCACTGAAAACATCAATATTTTTACATTTCCCGATGTGCATGATTTCCATGGAATTCCACAAAACAGGGAGTTATTTTTAAAACAGCAGAAGGCAGCAAGTGAAATGTGTTGGCTCAGTTGGCAGAATCCGCAAATAACGAATGCCAAACGTCCGATTTTCGTGTTGACTGTCGGGCGGGAAATCCTTTTAGCCAAGTACTATTATTAGTCCGAAAGGCCTCCTCATAATATCTTACAATTGTGAAGTGCACGCAGGATTTCTGCTTCCGGTTGCGAATTCCTATGCTTATGTAACACACTTTTGTCACGTGGCCAATAACCGTGTGAACCAAAGTTATGCAGTCAATGGAAGTGCGCCCCTAAATATGCAATGAGTTTTGGCCCTTTTGAAAGGGCCGAAGTTAAATAATATACTGCAAAAGTTAAAGAATTAAAGGAAAACTCAATGAGTTTCGCGCTGCAGAAACCGCGAGGAAGCGGTGAGAAAAAGCAATTTAATCGCGGGTTACTGTGGCCAATGAAGCGAAACCTTGTCGCACTTACATCCACACCAACACCGAAACAGGGAAAATTCACACAGATACTCACTCACCTGCGTTTACGGCTATGGAAAAACGTATATGAGCGTAAAATTTGATTGAAAGTGATGAATTAATGAGGCGTTAAATGTTTAAATACGGAGAGAATGTTCGCTTTGCGCCCTATTGAACTGGAAGCTTGCGACAGCATTAACAATATCGGGCCCAAAGGGTTAAGCCCAGCCCCTTAACCCTCAACTCCACCCATTTGCCGTAATAAATGCAGTGAAGTAAGCAGAAGTACCAAAGGCACAGCATCCTTTTCCAAGCGAATTGAGGCCGCCGATTCAATGGAAATGGTTAACAATTTCATATCTGAATAACAACAAACATTTTTGATTACAGAAATTTTAAATTAACTGTACACTTTTGTAACCACTGCTGTTTTAAAATTTTGTAAACCAACGTTGAACGAAGGTTTCAACATACCATATAAATTTACCTGAAATGTACCACGCATTACGTTATTAAATTAGAAAAATATTAATTAAATGTACGCGTTTGTAATCAAAAAAAAAAACAGAATTTTAGCATGTAGAGATAATCTTGTCTAAATTACACGTAAATGTAAGCTAACTTCAAACTGTAAATATGTTCAATATGTTTTGGTAATTCACGTATAATTTACATATTTGCATAATATGCCTTCAGATACCTCTTTTCAGTCCAACATCGTTATTGATGGGCCTTTCAGAAACACATACACTTACAATTCCACCTCCGCTTTTCCACATTTTCCGCGCACGAGAGTCGCATTAAAAACCAATAACTCACATTGACTGTCAGAACCGCACAGTAAATGTGGAAATGAAACATATTTACATACAAATACAATGAGGTACATATAGATATATCTGATAGGTAACCCGATTCTATGCTGAAGTAACATCAGGTGCTTGGCACCCTTCGAATTTGCACATTTATGAAGATGGAAGATTGAAAATTGAAGCGCGAAAATCGCACTGCACAGCAGAAGCAACAAAAAAATTTGCAATTTATTTTTATGGCTAAAACAAGTATAACATTTGTGTGTTTTGGTTAGATAAACCAATTTATTTGCCGTTTCCAGGGCATCAAATATTCAAACTGCGTGCGGCGTCAATCAATTGGCGAAAAAAAGGGGAAATAGGGGAAGGGTTGGAGAATTTCCGCTGCGACAGTCAGACAAGAGCGAAAAGAATAACTCTGAATGCAAATGCAGTGTTCAGTTGTTGGTAGTGCTGGAAATATAGTCATAGACCATGGCCAAAACGTCGTGACTCGACGGCAAAACTTCACTTTCGCTGTGGCCAGTTTTTCCCATTCAAATGCAAACAAGTTACAACGGACAGGGGCGCAGAGGGTTGGTACGTTACGCCATTTGACGCATACAAAATGTCCTTGAAACGAGCTGCCCGTAGTGCCCAGGTGAATGTGAATATGAGTGGGTTTGGAGATGGGATTGGGATTGGGATTGGGACTGTGATGGAGGGATATAGCGTGGTAATCCCTGGCCCTGACAGGTGGCAAAATCTGACTTTGAGTTTGCTGTTGTGCTTTGCATTCTCGATTTGCGGCGGCCGTTTCAAATTGATAAATTAAGTTGGAAGGTAGTCAAAAAGGTGCAGGAACTCACCGAAGTGGAAATGTTCTAAAAAGACTTTTCACAAAAATAAACAAAGGCTGCAGTAACATAAAGAAATCACAACTATATGGAGTAGCTTTCCAATGTTAGCTGTGGACTTCAAATTCCTAATTCCCCTCACGAAATGATATCCATTAAAACTACTCGATTGGAGGGCGCTGGGATCGAAGTAAAGACGGTGAGGGAACTTTAAGAAGGCTCTACCCCCTGGTAAATGCCGTCAAATGCAGGCGGAATGCGCTTTGCATTCGTAATGAGCTTTGACTTTTGGCTTCAGTTGCATTTTCGAGCTTCACTTGCAGTTCGCAGGGAAAATGTCGCAGGAAATGGGATTTGCGGTTTTCTTGCGGCTTTCCCTTTGTTGCCATTGCGGTTTGCGGCTATGTTGAATCAAGTGTTATGATAGGTATCCTTGCTATTTGGCTGCCAACAATGCCTGCAGCCATTAAGCTCAAGAATACCCAAAAGTGAGCGCCATCAAATAGGCAACACTTTCACGGCTGCTCTTTTAAAACGCCACCAAAAGTGGAAAATAGAAAAACCGTTTATAGGAGCTGTAGAAAAACTTTCTCTGCTGTTTGTTCTTATTTTAGATGCTAAATTTAGACGGAAAGTTTAAAGTTGAACCGCTTCACCCGCCACCGTCATGAATTCCCACAACTGACGTCAGACGTTCGGCTACAAAAAGTGCAATATTTGAATATTCAATTAATTTATGCATTATCCAGACACACACCCATACACCCAAACGGAGTGGCAGGTTGAGTGGGTGGTTCGAAAATTCCATTGCATAGCAGAGAGGCGTCGAGTGCAAAACACAGAGATTTCAGCTCGAGCGCCTGTATGTATGCACTTTTGAGTGAAAGTGTGGGTGTTCTTGATTTAGTTCAGTGTTGGTGGTCCTGAGTCGACTGTATGCGTGAGTGTATGTAAGTATCTGTGTGAGGTAGCCACGCACCGCGACCAGAAAAAGAGAACACGCCCCCAGTTGGCAACCAGTGAGCGAATCGACCCTCGACCAACCCCTTGGTTCAAGTTCAATGCAATCTGCACCCACTGTCGCCGGCGACCTTGAAGATTTAACCACGCGAAGCGGAGGAAGAGAAAGCGATGGAACATGCTAGCAACAATAATGAACAAGGTAAACCCCGGCAATTAAAGCCAGCACGTCACAAATTGTTTAATTTGCAGATAATATGCAGGGGATAACATTTAAAACAACCTTTGAAACAAACAATTGATTTCTTTCGGGGTTTTCCCCCTCATGGCGGAATAGCCGATTATGCCATGGAAATTGGCGGGAAACCGAGAAAACCAAACTAATTCTGTGATACAACAAACAACGTTTGTCTATGTCTTTTTCTCTCAACCCTCATGGCTCGCTGTTTAATTAGTTTATGAACTTCCACAACAACAAGTTGTGCAATGCCAGGAAAATCTGAGGAAAATTAGATAAGAACAACCACAAGTGGCGGAAAAGCTGATTCACTTGAGGCGCTGTTCGTTTATACTAAACATATCCGAATAGTTTTGCTTACAATCTGTACTTTTTAGAATAATATCTTCTTATTCTGATAGTGCATTTAAATCTACGATATGATCTATAGAAATTCGCTTAAAAACATAGTTAGTAAGGTATAATAAATAATAGAATGATTACTAGATACAAACCGATATTAAAGATTGAATAACGCGTGTTTGCATTACAGCACCTGGCAGATTGTTTTTTTTCATCACACGCGTCGTATGCGTAATATTTAGAGTCAATAACAAAGGGTGTAAGCAATGGATGAACAACCGAACAACAACTCATTTAATAAACATAGCTACACACATTCCCAAATGTCAAAAAGAAATGGAGACTCTCAACTAAAGTCCCGTGTAAATTCTAAATGCTGTAAATTAGCATTTATTGCCAGTGGGACAACTAGAACGAGCTGAAAAAGTGATACGGGGCACAGGAATATTTCGATAGAATCATCTATACGGCTGGAAACTGCTCCAGTGGCGTGCATAGGCAGGCTGCACTGTAAGGCAAGCAGAGCGAGCGACAAAAGTGATAAACAAACATGACAAAAAGTCAACAATTCCCGGTTTCAACCGCACACAATCCAATTAGAATAAGCTCGAAGAGCAATCACCAGAGCGAGGGAGAAACAGCGAGATCCCCAGAGAGAGCGCGAATTTCGCAATAATAATCACAAACACACTGAGAAATATCACAAAGCTATTATATATGTCTCGTAAATAACGAAATGATCTTCATCCAAATAAGTTTCAATTCTCACATTAAAACTGACATAACTAATCTTATGCGAGTGAATTCCAGATTGATGACCACTGCTGACATTATTCTCAGTGCATCGGAGCTGGCTGCATAATGACATCACACCAGCGATAAGAGCGAGGGAAGCGGTGGCGGTACGTATATGACATCAGCGTGTGCACGATTTGTTAACAGTTAAACGCCCGACAGCTGAGGGGGCGGCAAAGAGGGGGCCGTCGTATTACCGCCGATCACTGATCGAGCAAGCAAAACTTTCGGCGGCTTTTTAGTTTCACGTGCCGAGCGAAAAGTTGGACAAACAAAATCTTGAGCCCCCATTTCTGCTGCTCATTTTTCGGACATCGCATTAAGCTTTAATTGACGTTTAACGACTCACGCGTGAAATCTCTTGAGAACCGGTTGTCTTCTATTTGTTGTGCTTAGCTATTATTCCCAGTGTCTCTTTTTTTATATGTGTATGTACATATGTGTACATATGTATTTTTTGTTGTCCAAAAGACCGCAGAAAGAGACAACACCAGTGGCCACAAATCATATGGAATACTTTGTGAACCTGTCGCCTCTAATATTTTCATTATTGATTTATTTGCTTAGCTGCTTTATCATGCCCACCCCTCATATTTTTCGCCTCCCTCCGGCATCGAAAATCTATCCACTCACACATTCGCTCTTTCGAGGGCCTTGTGCGTAACCATTTTTCGGTATTTGATTAAGATTTTTATTATATTTCTTCTTATTTGTATTTTTTCCGCTTGCGGCTGCCGCTGCTGCTTCCGAAGACGTGTTGTTTAAAAACTCATTTCTTATATGATTCCGATGTCAGATTAACTGTGTTTACTATATGTTTTCCGTACCTCTCTCGCTCGGCTTCTTCGATTTTTATTCTTTTATTTCTGCCCAATTGACACCTTAATCACCGGGACACGATGAGCAGAAAATGTCAGAGTCTGAAAGCTGTCAAAGCAAAGAATTCTTCTTATTCCTCTACTCTTTGTGCTACGAGGTATGCGTCATTCGAAATGTTTCAGATAATATGGTACTATAAGTATTGGGGGCATATCAGACATTGTTTACTTTGTACAGTTATTCCAACCATTGGGTTTAATTTGCTTTTAAGTTTTAATATCCTTAGCGTTTCATATTAATACTTCTATTGCACACTTCTTGCACATTTCCTAACGAAGCTTTATCGCTTATCGCTAGGAACTTACTTCATCGTAATGATATTATCAGTTTATTCGAGCTGTTAGATAAATACCGTGGAAATCTCCCAGAATGAACTCAATTTCCGCACTTCAACTATGCAATGTTTGCTTTGTTCAGTGGACTCCACTTGAGAGCTTTTGAGACAAGAGCAGACGATTTTGGAGGGTTGTCAAATAGCTGAAGAACTCCCCAATGACGTCAAGACAACAGGGGACAAAAGAGAGGAGAAGAGAAGAGCTAGAGAGTTAACTACAGATTGGCCCCAATCTCTGAATTCCAAAATAGTCACACTAAAAATAGTTATCTCATGCAAAACCCTGTTATCTCCATTATCTGCCAGACGGATGCCCGTTAGCCAAACAAATATAATAACTGCGAAAAGAGAATTCTTTCTATTCATTAATAATGGTTAGCCCAATTGAAGCAATTAAATCAAGTCGATTCTAGTTCGGGTTGCCAAAGATTTTTCAGCGAAGACAAGACCGTGACGTGGCAAACCGACCTCCAAAACACCCCCTCTTACCAACCCCCTATCTCCATCTGTAGCTGTCTCTACGACCTCATCGAATTGCTAATGATCCCAAGGTGATACTTCAGCTGCTTCATTATTTTTTTATTTATTCTTTTTTCGATTATAAATTCATAACAAAGAAAAAATTTGATGGAGAGGGATGGAGAGAGAACATTTTGGCAAGACCAATATTTATTTATTTAATTTTTGGATAGCCAAACAATCGTGTTCGCAGCGCACTAGAAACTTATTAACTGAAAAGCTTGAGTACGAAGATGAGTTGTAGTTTTTGTGATTTGATCAAGTGCCACCAGTTCCTTTAAAGGTCTCGAGAAATTCCAGACACAAATGTTTTCGCTTTTTACGCATCAGCACAAATTAAGTCACTTTATTGCTCATTTACATTCGCTTAAACTTTGCTTGATTAAAAAGTTTGCCTTTGTTTTTGCAGCAATTGAATTGGCTGTCTGTGGCCAAACTTTGCGTCACATTAACTTTAAGTATGGTTTGATCACTATAAAATGCGGTGAATCTTTTGCTGACCAAATCGTTTTGCTTAAAGAAAGTACTGTGATTAAAACAGATGAATTGCCTACTTGGTAGCTTGCACACTCATATACCGACATAAACACGTGTTAAAACTTGGTCCTGAACCACTTTTTCCAAATGATAATCGAAATACCAATTCAGCCGCAGTTTTTACACAATTTTCGTATTGACTATAAATTCAAATATCAACACAAAAATCTCTATAACCCCTGAAAGTGTGTGTACATTTGTTTAAGACTCAACACGCAACTGTACATTGTCAATAAGCCAGCCGTTTTCGACTTGGCTCCTTTAACGCTTAACTGGAGCTAGATACGTATAAACATATAAACCTATTAAGGACATTATTTTTGTTTTCTATAAAATCGGTTCTGCGTGCACCTCCTACTAATACTAATACGAAGGTTACCAGTTGAAGGACTGTAGTTCATTGCTAGTGTCATCATAGGTGATTTTCCCCAAAAGACCTCCCCCAAAAAAAGAAACCCATCTGGTGGAGTCCCAAGCATTTATGGATGACCTATAATTTGGATAATTCATTAGCTCACACACAGACTACATGGCTTTCTTCTTTTGGCTATGGTCACTTCGAATCGAATTGTGTGTCTGAGCATTGTTTGCTCTCTAATTGTCCCACTATATTTATCCGGTCTAAAATTAGAGTTATAAATGTCTATTTGAAGGTTGACCAGTTGGTGGTCAAGAGTGGCATTTTATCCACACTCAACACTTAAGCGCATTAATTTCCAAGCAATTTTGTGGTTCATCCTGCACCATTAGTTAAAGTAGGCCCTGGCTAATGTCTAAGCTGTGACCATTTCCCGTTGCCCAGATTCTAATGATCGTCCGCTGAGAATGAGACAAAACTGTTCCCTGCACACCATATGGATAGACACACTGAATGTGCGGAGTGTATTTAAGCGGCTTAATGAACCATTTGGAAACTTTCACAGTCATCAAACATTATGATGTTGGCGATTTTTGGCACTCCACGCCACAAGTGGAACAAATCAAGTATTTTTTCGAGTTTGCTTTTTCGCCTTTTGGACCTTTTTTTGGCTTTTTTCAAGTACCATATTTTGAGTCTTTGATTTCTCGAATGCCCTGACTTTAAATATAAAACTTGATCCTCAATTTTGCTATTTTAAAATATATTTTAAATTGAATGGACTTCATTAGAAAGAGTCTTCTAATATTGTCCATTTTAATATTAATATATAGATCTTACTATGACTTAATCTTTTGAAAATCTATAGAATGCCAGTGTCGCCAGAGGAGGACTTATGTTCTGACACCCATTTCCCAGGACTGATGCTCAATTTATAATAGCAACATGTAATACCCTACTCCCACTTGAGCCATAAAAACCCGTTCAACTAGCTGGGCTCAAGTGATCAATGCCATCAAAAGACAATTACCAGCGCTAGCCAAAAACAATTTCCTCCCCCTCAACCCACAATCTGAAACGAAACTGCAATGCCCAGCGATGATGATAATGATCTGGCAAAAAGAACGAGCAGAAGCAAAGAGGCAAAAAGCCAGACAAGCCAAACACGGCCAAAGATCGGCAATCAAGTGGCCACTTCCAACCGTCCATCCATCCATCCAGCAGTGTGTGTGCCAATCCCACCACAATAAACTTCTGCAGTGGAAAACGAAACCAAAATCGAATCGCAAAGCGGCAGGGCGAAAGCTTGAACACGAGCACCTGGCCTAAAAATAGCAACCGCTCATTAGAAATGGCTATAAATAGATGGCGGCATTAAAGCGCGCCAACCTGTGGCACAGTGGAGTGTCGATGGAGCGGAGACCGGAGTAAAAGGCGGCGGTGAAGAGGTTGAAGTGCGACACATGACGTATACGCACTGTGGTGCATTTTCTGCTGCAATCTGGTTATCTCGCGAATCGCAATCCAGCTACTGCACTAGTTACGAGCTAGTATACGTGACGAGTTTGGGGCACAGGAAAACAGGTATTCTTCATTTGGGGGCTTGAGGAATTCCGAGGGGGGATCCCTACTGGCATATCATGTCCGCACGTAATTGAAGTTGAGGTAGTCCAAGATAACTTTTTTTGTGTGTGGAGCCCTTTGAATCATAAAGACAGTAAATATTTACTGCTAGTGAAAAAGAATACTGAGAAAAAAAGAAAACGTACCGTAATACTGATCCATTTTTTAAAAGCTTCAAGCCCAGATACATACTATACATTGCAATTGATCTATCCCTCCAAAGCAACTAAATTATTTAACTCCATCCGTAAGAACTACACTTCGAGCTAATTATCTTCAAATTCCACGGAATATTCCTAGCATTTAAAAGGACCAACTGGCCCAAATAATTTTGATGGGACAAGTTTATATGCGCATTTAATAAGCTCGTGACGAAACAGAAACAAAGATCTGTTTCTGCGGCAGTCCCCTGACAACTTTTGGCGAGCATAATTTTAAACAATTTAGTTAACTTCCACCAGCATTTCATGCTGTTTGCATAAAGCAAATTCGCTTTGGGCAAGGTTGAAGGTGGGTCCTCCAGGAGCTGGGAAAACCCAGGATCAGGGACACGCGCAATGCGAGGACTCGGGCAAGGTAAACGATGTAAATTAAACAGCGGGAGCAACAACAACTGAGAGCCCACGGTGGGCGTTGACCAAGGGTGGGTTGACGGTGCGAGGGGTGAGACACTTAAACAGGCAACATACACATTTAAAACCCCCAATAGAAACCTATTATATCCAACGTTTGGCGCATTATGTATACATGTTATAGCATAACTTTATAAGTATATGTACATACATATAATGTAAATGCATTCGTATATGCAATGGAAAATACATTTTCAATGAATGCTCTTTAAAATAATGTTAAGAGCTAAAAGGACTATTTTTTCGAGTGCATACAAATGGGAAGCAGAGGGCCAACAACAAGCACAATAACGAATAACAAGCCAAAGGCATGCGAAACAGCAAAAAGCAGGAGAAACCCAATAACATAAAAGCAAAAGAATTTTTGCCAAAGGATGATGGCCAACCTGCAAAAGGGGTGGCGAAGGGAAGGGCGGACAAGTAGAAAAACCCGCTTACAGCAGCGAAGAAAAAACAGCGATGCCAAGCCAACCAACGACCTTGATAAGTTTTACACAATGAGAGCAGGAGAAAGAGAGCGAGACCCCAGCAAAAGGAGCCTCCTCTCTCCCGCTGTGGAAAAAAGGGCGACAGGGAGAGAGGCCACCGCAATCGATGCCCCAAAAGTGGTGAGTTTAGCCACGCGCGAGAGCGGTATCTCCCTTGCTCTCTCATCAACAAGTGGCTCAGCTGTGAGTGGGCTGGTCAGAAGTGGTGAGGGGCGATGGGTGGCGGGGGGCGTTAGGTAGCTCCTTACTCAATTCGTTTTTTTGTGTCTGTGTGTCATAGAGCTGGCGCTCTCTTTCTCTCTCTCTCTCTATCTCTTTGATAAACAGCCAGTGGTGAGTTTGTTTTCCTCTTTACAGGCTGATTATCATATTCTGCGTTTTATTATTGAATTTCTCGAAAATTGCTCGATTGTGTGTGTGTGACGCATGTGTAAAGTGCGGCGCACAAATTGATAGAACTGCCGCCCACCACCCCCCTTTTGCAACCTTTTACCACCCTCCCCTGTTATAAAAAACAAATTCCGCCAGTTAGTCTGTGAAGTATTTTTGTTTTCCTCTCTCTCTCTTTCCTCGCAGTCAGCTGCCAAATCAGCTGTCTTATTTGAGGCAAATTCATTTGATATTATTTAACAATCTAAGTCACAAACGGAGAATAGAAAGCTGGAGATTGAAAAACTTGTAAACGGAAAATTTTGACCTGCTCTATGGTAAGTGGCAAACAACTGGAGTCGCCACAAGCAAAAAAAAAAGGAAAATGCAGAACAACATGAGCAAGTTGAACAACAACAACTGGCTTCATTGTAGTAGTTATGTACCTGCAACGTGCCTGAAATTTCAAAAATGCAATATCAAAACCAACGCGGAACCAGAAAAAAGCGCGTTTGGGATGCACGAATTAGGCAATACCCTCTAATTTGTGAATGTCTAATATAATTGCTTGAACTATATTACTACAGATTACTACTTTCATTAAGAAAGGATTATTGTTTTTGCATCGCAATGTTATATTTTAGGTTTCTTTAAGACGGGTTTTTAACTTCTTTTACTTTAACTTTGTAATTTTTTAGACTAAAAAATGGTTGAATTCGGATAATATGATGTGGGATGTTGGTTTAAATAAACTGAATAGTAAAAATATCTAGTAAAAACGCCTGATAGGAAGGTGGTAGATGATGATGATTTCATCCTTTGCAACCGTAAGACCTTTACCTATAGAGTATCCTAAGCGCCGTGCTGCACTTGCAACAGCCAAACGAAACGAAACCGGACTCAACTGGACGCCCGCCCCTCGCACACACACCCATTAAGTGCTCACAAACACTAGTGCCATACATACATACACACACTATATCTATATAGACGACGCCTAGTTGAGCATTTTGAACGACAACTACAGCGGACAAGCCATAATTAATCAGGCCTGGCCGGCAATATTTTACAAAAGCGAAACAAAAATTCCTCAACGATTTGCCAGACTGAGTTTCTGAAGATCCTTAACTCAAAAATTTGCCTACATTGTTGCCAGTTTTCCAATTTACCTTATCAATTGGCCAATAACACGTGCATTTCCCTGGCACTTGCTGCGTTCCATTTGGTTGAGTCAATCGCACACTTCCTAATCACAAACTAATTCTAACAAATCGCTAGAAACTTGTTTCTTTCCATCGCAACATTAATTCGCATATTTTTACAAATTATATTAAAGCTTAAATACAGGGGTACATAAAATACATACACACATGGAGTATTAGAAGTTGACGTCGGCAACAGACATTCTGAAGTTTTCGTGTACTTTGAAAACTTGTTTTATTTATTTGCTTTCGGATTGTTCTGCCGTTGTTTGTAAGCTTATTGAACAATTATATTATGGCATATGAAACGACAATAGCTCAATAATATTTAGCTCGATGTTTGCATGTGCCAACAACGAAGAAATAATGTGACTAACCTGTGAGGGCTTACGTTGCTCTCACGTTTTAGGCTTTAGTATCTCGTCAGATATCTGAGTACTAATCAACATACCGAAATATGTAAACTAATTTGTACAAGTATTTATGCAATAGAACAAATCTTGCTACAATTTTCCATTCATCACTTTTTGTATATCCATATGTATATGGATATATATGTATGTATATATCTATATGTACATATGTACATACATATGCCTTTTTTTCCCAAATTAGCAACTTTTCGTTTGTAAAAGTACAAGGTTTATAACAAAGTCACTTAAGTGAAAAAAATGATCAAATATTACAATTATAATACTAAAATTAGGTTTTCGTCCGTTAATAATTCTTATTAAATTTAAACTTTTCTATCGCGCAATGTAGTTGTTGTACCAAAAGTTTTCCAGACATTGTGGAAACTTTGCATTAAACATTTAGCATGCAAATAAAACAATTACAATAAATTATCGAAAAAAAACCCAGTTACCCGAGCTGAGATTTTGTAACAGCATTTCGTTGGGTTTTTTCTCACCCGCACGACTACAATGCAAATACATATGTGAGGTAATAATTGATGTCTTTTCGCGCAGTGTAAGTGGGGGAGGCAATGTCCGACTCTTGATTTTTTTTCTTAAGCTTCTCTTTAGTCAATTGTCCCTTCATTGCGGGAGAAAAATGGGAGGAAAGAATCAACAACTTAATTCTATGCTGCCTGTGGATAAGACGATCTGATATGCAAACAAAGCTATTAAGTTGGGAATTGGAGTTTGAGCTCTATATCAAATTGATATGAAAGGGTGAAATATATACAGTTGACCATCTATAACTTTAATCAGAGTTTATGAAATATGAAATTGAGAGCACATTCATTAAATAAAATAATACAATCTATATTGCATTGATAAAATCATGTAAACTGTTCCATTCATTAAGCCTAAGCCTACTGACTAAGAGATGCTAAAATTGGTGTTAGGTTGTATGATATATGTACATATAGAGAATCAATATCTGATGCGCTTTCTAGCTGACTTCAGTTGGCCACTCAGCAATCGACTTTTGGACCCAACGTTACAAGAAGTGCAATCGAAGTGGTGGAAGAAGTACCAGAAACAGAAAGGCTAAATTCAACTTACCGTCCGCAAGTTCAAGGCCAAATGGCGCTCTCCTGCATTGGCGCTCTCGCTTCTCTTTCGCTCACGCTCTGCGTGGGGCTCTGCGCTCTCTCTTTCTCCTTTCTGAGAGTCTTGCTGTGTTACATGTAAAAGAACTTTCGTTTTCCGCCTGCGAGGAATGGGATGGGGGGTTGGGTGGGCGAAGTGGCCCACATGCAACTGCCGTTAGCAGGTCCGTTGTTGTTTTTCTTTCGTTTTCGCACTTCTCTCGGCCTCTTCTGTTGCTGTTGTTGTTTTCTGTTGTTTGCCAAACAGGAGCGACTTTTGTAAATTAATTAACAACACTCGCACACTTACTCCCCACAAACACACTCACGCACACAGTTGCGTTCATCATGCGAGCGCGCGCTTCGAGATAAGCAAAGCAATTTATTTGCACTAAAATTTACTTTTGCGCGCTGAGCAAATCGTGGGCGAAGGGGGTGGGGAAGAGAGAAGAGCTCACCACACACACACTCACGCGACCGACGTAAGAGCGCACGTTTTCGCAGGTTTATAGGGTATTTAATTATACTGTCAGCGAGTTTTCGATCTGATCTTATGCATTTGGTTAGTTTCCGATTAGGAGTCTGCGTTTCGAAATCAATGCGATCGATTTAAAGTCTGATCAGATCGGTCCAATCGGAGCCTACGACGAAACAAGTCAACAACGGCGGAGCGCTACAACAAATGTGCTTCGGGAGCTTTGCGCGGATGGGTCACACTCACGGGCAGTACGGTCACACCTGGCGATGACAGTTTAACGATGTATCGATTGTGCTTTCATGGCGATACTTGGCTGGCGCCAGCTTAAAAAATTAAAATGTTAAATTTAATATCCAGGCAAATTCACTTGTTTTTTTCTTATAACTAAGCGGAATTTAGATTAATTTTTCTGTCAATTTATATAACGTATTAATGTTTGCGTAAACTAATGGACAACATAAAACAGGATTTAAATTATAAATGTTTTATTCAAATGTCTCGCACTCACGCCACACACATAAAAATTTTAAGCACCAAGACTTACTTTAATACACATAAATATTCACAGCAATGGGAGATTAGCTTTCAGAGCGTCGAACTCCTTCTTTTCTAAGGGCTTAAGATGTGTTCCCGAGAAGGGCGATTTGAACTCCAAATCGCGATGTTTGTTGACCAGAACTTTCTGATCTGAGTATATCAGATTGATTTGCTGCTCTATTTGCTGTTGATCTGTCGGAAATCATAGATAGAAATAACATCTAGTGTACGAAGCTGTTACCTACCTTTCTTGAGCAGGTCCAATGCCTTTTCTCGCTCCATTTTGACTAGCATACTGCCAATCGTGATCCAAACTTTTTTGTCCTCCGACTTTTCCATCAGCCGCATTGCCTGCCGGGTTTCCTGGCGGCGTTTATCCATTACCGTCAGTTCCTGCTTGTTGACCAGAATTTTATCGGCCAACTCCTCGGTTTTGGTTATTATCTCAATACTTTTGTTCAGATCTATTTGCGACATGTTGCAAGTGATATTTCTTCAAACAGCTCTGAGCAAAACTCGAAAGTAAACAAAAGCATTGAAGTGAGACCCGAAAATGTACTAACGCCTTCTTAACAGCTGTTTGATCAGCGACGTAGAATTGAGGAGGGATTCATTTTACATACCAACAAATATAACCAATGTTCAACTGTTATCCCTTTCTTCTCGTTTCTAAGAAAGAACAGATAACATTTCAATTTAATATGTCACTAACGTATTGATAGTTCATTAAGTAATCAAATTTGTATAGAGGGCTTGTAGCATTGTAATTCCCGACACATACCAAATATGGTCACATTATAGCAATTGATCCCCTAGAAACACATCTTAACTGCGCCGCTGAACACATCACATCTCAATCGCAAGCAAAGATGGCCGCGTTTTAAGTAGATTTGTAGTTCCGAGACGAGGCGAGACGTTTGTTTACGAGCACAATTACACCGGACTGGATCTCTGCCAGCAATCGGGCACCTATATAACTTCAAAGGGACTCCAAAGCAATGCATTCCACCGACAGCGCCAAGTGCCAGGGCAGCAAGTCCTTGGCAATCTGTTGCCTGCTTCTGCACCTCCTACTCTTTATCCGACCAGCAGTGTCGCAGGTAAATACCAAGCCATAAACAAATCATTACGAGGTTGTTGGGTTTACGAGACCCATATCGCAAACATATGTTTGCAATGTGTGCACAGATGTTTAGCATATTGATTTTGCAATGGTGTGCACTTTGCATGTGTGCGTGGGAGCCGTTGCTCCGTGGCAATTATTTTGCTCCACCTGGACGCTAATCTTAATCTCATTGCCCCTCTTTCAGACTCAAAGTTCGCCGCGTTATCTGCAGAATGCGGACAACAACAGTAACAACAACGAACGCCTGCATCAGATTCTCAAGGGATCCGGGGCAGGATCGGGTGCCACGCAGCTTAACTGGCCTCAGCCGTCTAAGCAAACTAATCACGACATCAAGACTGAGCTGGCCAAGCTGAACAGCAGTGAGTTGACATTTTTTCATATTCGTATACCCTGTAGTTCACGGAAATCCGATCCCCAGCTTACGTCTACCAGAACGCCTGGCCGGCAAACAATGTTAAACTGGGTGCAGTGACAGCCGTAAGTTTCGACCTGGCCGGCAACGTGGTCATCTTCCATCGCGTGGACCGCGTTTGGGGACAGAACACTTTCGACTACATGAACCAGTTCCAGGAGAAGTACCGCGGACCCATAAGAGAGAGCACCGTTCTCGCACTGGAGCCCGCAACAGGCAAAGTGCAATATGACTGGGGAAAGAACTTGTAAGAAATCATAACTTCCTTGCACGGTACTTTGGGTAGTTCAGGATAGTGTTTATTCGATTGCAAATATTAGTTTGCAGGGTTGTACCGTAGTACACCCATTCGTTGGAGTCGATCTGGCCATGTCCGATCAATATGCCATAAACATTTTAACCCAGCCCACAATCCCCCCGAAATGCCACTAGCTGAGTAACGGGTAACTGATAGTCGAGGATGTCGCCTATATCGTTCTCTATTGTTCTTGGTACTCATTTTTAGTCGCGTTGTTTTGTGTTTGTACCTCTAGTGCTTTTCGTTGTAATTATCTGGTGCAGTTAAATTAAATTGGCAGTAAAGGCATTTTATATTTGTAAGTTCAAAAGTTCTATTTTGTAAGATTTGGCCTTTTAAAGGCTTGCCTTATAAGTATGCCCTCCCTTATTAAATCCCATCTCACCCACAGTTTTTATATGCCACATGGCCTAACCGTGGACCCCGAAGACAACGTGTGGCTAACAGACGTTGCCATGCACCAGGTTTTCAAGTTCCCGCCCCGTGGAGGCGATGGAAAACCAGTGCTGACTCTGGGCGATGCCTTCCAGCCCGGCTCCGGACGAAAATTCTGCAAGCCCACCTCGGTGGCGGTTTTGGATAATGGCGACTTCTTCGTGGCGGATGGATACTGCAATGCCCGCATTCTTAAGTACTCACGAGAAGGCGAACTCATCCTCTCCTGGGGACGGAACAGCTTTTCTGGCATATCCTACGACGTGGCGCCCAAGAACTTCTTCGCGATTCCCCACGCTCTGACTCTTGTCCCAGAGTTGCAGCTGCTCTGCGCAGCTGATAGGGAGAATGGGCGGGTACAGTGCTTCTCCTGGAACAATGGCACCTTTCACTCGCAGTACCACAACCAGCTGATAGGGGACCGCCTCTTTAGCATGGCTTACACCCCGGCAGCGGGTGAGTGGATAAATCTCCTTTTGGTATCGGTGTTCATGAGGTGTCATAAGAATCTTTCCACGGTTTCTTTAAAATGTTGCCTCTCTAGATTTCATTATTCACACCACTATAACAGATCATCTTTTGTACAAATCTTACCCCTAAATGTATTCATTTTCCGCTGCAGGTGGGCAGCTGGTCATTGTGAACGGACCAGCCGCCGAGTTAGGCATACATCCTGAGCACTATAACGAGGTGCACGGCTTCGTGCTAAGTATGCGCAGCAAGCAACTGGTGTCTAAGTTCGGTCCCAATAACCTGGAGTTCCAGAACCCACACGACGTGGCCGTTACAGCCGACGGCAATGAGATCTACGTGGCCGAGCTGAACCCTATGCGCATCCACAAGTTCGTGCACCGATCGCTCGCCAAACCAATGTCCTTGTCGGCCACCAAGGACTCTAGCAACAGCGCTATTAGCCGAGCTGTGGTAATGAACCAGGCTACTCCAGAGGCTGTGCACCACCCCAGTGGCAAAGCCATTCTAGTTGCTTCGCTTATGCTCCTTTTTGCCGGCTCTACCTTTGCCTTGGCTTTGATCTTCGCGCGGCGAAGGAAACGAGGTAACCAAGCGAACAGCTCCGCTACGTCCAGCGACCTGGTGTACCGAAAGCTGACTGCTTCCAACCAGAGTCTGTGCTGATCGGCAGTGCTTACTCCTCACTCAATGTCCTGTGTTGTGCTGTCACACTTAACTGATGTAGTACCATGTAGTTATAAGTTCGAATTTGATATTTAATTTCACTTTTGAATCTCACTATCCACGCTTTTTTGGTGTCGTATATTAAACAGCATGTAAACTTTTTGTGTTTTTCGCATTCGTTAGCGTGTTACTTTTTGTTCAATATTTTTGTAACTAAAATTTAAACCGCATTTAGTGTTCCAAATTATACAAACAGTTTTATACAAAATACATAAGCATACCTACACAATTTCCGTTTATCCTTAAGTGTATTCTGTTTTCGTTTTCGGTTTGTTTCAGTGCACGCCAGATCGCAGATCTATGCATGAACTAAAAATGGAATGGGATTTCCAGTGTTATTGCTCATATAAATCCTATGGTAATTGTTAGTTAATCAATTATACCAACATATCTCACAGGTTGCCTCCCTTTCGGAGCTCGCAGTCGTCGTCACGCGTGGGAGAAAAGCGATGGCTTCAAGCTGGGCGGACTTCTCGATCGGGATCGCAACGGATTCGAGAAGCTGGACCAGCAGGCCAGCGACGAAGAGCAGGAGACGAAGACACTGGCGAGTGCCCAGTATGCCTAGGCGAAGGACCAAGACTTACGCAGCTAACAAAGCATTCCTAGTTCTAACTACCTGTACCTCATTGAAATACCGACCTAGTTTTACTTGAGCTATATGTGTGTACTTTAGGTGACTTTATTTACCTTCTTTGGGGTGCATATCGCAGAGAATTCCGATTGGGGAGTATTTACTTTATTTATTTAAGGTTGTAAGCCATTTTTAAAACGTATTTTATACATGTTATTTATGGAAACCTTTTTATGCGAGTATTCCAAACACAAGGCGAACGATCTTACTCGTTAGCTTTTAATTTATTTATAAATTATTCAAATTCTTTATTTAAAAGAACTACACTTTAAAATGTATGCTTAAAACTGTTTTAATCAACGATCCATGAGCTCGAAAATATCTGAGATATAGTAGGTGCCACAGAGTCTATTGACTTGACCACATCCTTTAGGTCGAAAAATTTGTTTAAATTCATTTTTTTTCGAATTAAATCGAAGTTCTCCGCGAATGCGCCTAATATCTTGCGATTAATTTGCCAAAAGGAATATAGTCGTATAAATCTGTCATAGTGCGTATTTTGATTATTTAAAGTCTGCGGCTTAACTAGATTTCGTTATAAATAGGTGTACAACTTGTGTCGACTAATAAGGCCCCATAGTGGCGAATATAAACCCCCTACCTCTTTCCAGGTTGTCTCTATCCCAGAAGATCAGGCTTTAGCTTCTGGCTGGCGGTCAGACAACCTGGGCGAGGAAGCCCTCATTCTCCTCCGTTACAATAGCATCGATGTTGTAGAATATAGCATGCATAGCGATTACGAAGCAAGAAGCACCCAGTGTCCAAAACAAAACCGCTCCCGCGCCCACCAGGAAAAGCACAGGTGCCGTCGCCAGATTGAGTGCGATGATCTGCTGGCTGGGCGTCAATTGTTGTCCCACGATGGTGATGTTGCTGTTGCGCACGCGCAACTTATGGCAGCCAAAAGCGGCAGCCAGGATGACCAGCAGTATACAGGGAGCCGTGATGCTGGAGAATGTAATTATTTAATGGGGTGTACGAAAAGGCATTTAGAATCACTCACAGGCAGTAGATCATCAGTACAAAAAAGATGAAAACGTAGTTGGCCTGAAAGTAGGAGAGATTCCGAATAACCCGGCTATTCAGCCGCTGCATGCTGACGGCCGTTTTGAAGTTGTTGATGTTGAAGAAGACTGCCCAGGGTCGTAGGGAGTTCCGGACCATTTGGAAGATCTGAAGAGGTGACGGAAGGTTCGATAGGGAGGGCAGGCTGCGGGTTTTAAGATTAAGATTAATTAGTTCCTATACCCTTGTTATGGGTCATTCACCTTTGAAGGTCCACGGAGAACCTGCCTCCTGAAGGCGGTGGCGGCTGCATATTGCCGGACAAGTTCCCGCTAGTCTGAGCCATTTCGAGTGTGCTTTCTTGGCCTCGTCGTAACCCTTATCTTAGAGACACGTCTTCGCTCCAATCTACGATTCTTCTTTCACAAGTGTGGGCGTTCTACAAGTGTGTAAAACTGTATCTTTGCAGTCGTCCCACTTGGTCCGAGAAGAGTTTTTCGGATGCTGCGGCGTTTGTGAAGCAACGAGGACTCTCCCGGGGTCACTTCTACATGCAGGCGACGACACTTTCGATGTGGATTTTACAATTTACTCTTAATTTGCTATGACATCGTTTTCTTTTGAGAAATAGTACACAAAGTTTGAAAAATCTGATGTGGCAGATAGTTCTAGGATTGTCGTTGCCGTGACGTGCAGTGTGGCCGGAGTTGCGAATGGGCAAATTCTCGAAATCAAGCAACTAAAAACAAATCCGATGCTCTGAATGCTATAAAATATTTCTCACGGTGTTTCAATATTGTAAGTCATATGATTCCAGCATATGTATTTATTTCTAAACATAATATTTATATTTTTCGTTAATGTAAGGGGAAACATAGCATTTTCATTACATAACCCATTATTTCTTTTAATAAAGCCAAGTTAATACCTTAACTTAAGGTAAACCATTTCTATGATTACCTTTCATATGAGTAGTCGTAACGAAATAAGTAGTTAGAATCTGCATTCTTGTAGGAGTGACAGGTTTGAAAAGAGTTAACATTTCCAATAATTTTGAATCACTTTATTTTACGAATAACACCACATAAGATTCCAACAAATTGCCGTATCCCTTATCTATTTTTAAGTCTAAGTCATGGGAAATATTTTCTTAATATTAATCATCATTAGTGGTCAATAGTCAATATTACTTTTGCTTGTCCGTATGTACGTCTATACGTTAACTTCAATGGATGGAGTTTAAAACTCCAAGATTGGACGACTATTGGATTGGACACATTTATAATGGTTAGACCCCATTTCAGCAATCTGTTAGATGTGTTAGATGTAAATCGCAGCCTTGTGAATCTAAGTACCCATATGAGAAATAATATCTTGTACATAGTTAAGGTTGGCTTTTCATAGACTGTATCTGCACAAAGATCTCTACTTACGTCCTCTACTACGTGATGGACATGGAACTATGGCGGCATAACGTATTGGTAGTGTGGCACTATTGATAAGAATTTTTAAGAAGTTCCTGTATGAATCAGATGTTTATTTTTTAATTTCAAGAAATGGAGACTTGACAGTTTAAAAAGAAATTTAATACACTGTACTTTCAGATTGTTTCGAAACTAAAAATAAATCGTCACGCGGTGTTAGCGTGGTGGTGTTTTTAAACGTAAAAATCTGTTAATTTAGGCGAGTGCTTCGACTATTAGATACCTCTTATTCAGGTTATGGAACTGCAACCGATGAAGATGGATGCAGCCAGCTTAAATTAAATGCTTTGGCATTTAGTAGGGAGTTAGTTCTTTTTTATAAACTTGTACTGCACTTTTGATAGGTTTTAACCCTTCTTGGCACCCAGAAGATAATTATTCTCACACATTGACGATTACTTTCAGCATGTGGGCGCTACATTTTAGCGTAGTAGGTGTTTTGGGCGTAATCAGGACGTTACACGGTTTTTTAACAAACTTGCGATGCGTAGGCGTCACTAGCACCTGCTTGCTTTCGACATTCATACGGACGGACAGACAAGCCCAGATCAAGTGGACTCGTGTTCTTCTACCCTTTACATAAATGGTATAAAAACTGAGTCACTGCTATAATTGAGATGTTTTAGAAATATCAGTAAAATTCATCCGAGGTAAAGTTATGTACTTGGTCCAGGTCTTATTCCGTGGGGACTTATAGCTACCATAGAGTGACTCATTTTAGCAATCCAGATAAGCTTACTTTTAAGACCAACTGGTTTTTGAATTCAGTCTTCGGCCAAGCTCCGACATACCAAGATGGTCTTGATTCAATTTTATTTCGCACTTCTACTCCAGGCGATTTCCTTGGTGAAATCTCAAAAAATTGGTAAATAGCGGCAAGGATATTTCAAGTAACAGTGTTTTAAGACTCGTCGAACGGTTCGGTATTATTTGCGGTGTTAATAAAAATAATTAATTTGCATTTACGATACTGTAAATTGCCTTGTAATTACAATGGGTCACACAATTAGACCTTCATAAAGTTTTATTGACTGAATAAAAAAAATTGGTTGACTGGTTGATACACATATGATGTATTCCGTGCCTTGTTACGAAAATATTACATGGAAAAATGCTATATATGTATGACCATTTTGAACCTCATTAACTGGAAAGTTTTTTAACCCCTAGTTGTTTGCCGATCGCATGAAAGCTGCATCCCACTGAGCACATGCCAACCTTTTATGTCCATGATACACGATGGTGTCACGAACATGACATATAGTCAGAGAGCCCAATTAAGGAACAAACAATGCGGCTTGGATAATAATGCTAAAGAGCAAGTGCACAGGGTTTTAGTCTGCTGCCCGATAATTCGGAGTTGGGATCTACCAGATAAAAGTGTCTGCGGACAAGGTCCTTCCACTCCTTATATTGTGGGTGGCAGTGTTGCACAGCAAAACGAGTTCCCCTGGATTTCCCTGCTGCTCTACAAATCTAACTTACCCTCGCTTCGGGACTCCCCTATTTGTGCGGGCTCCTTGATCACGAACCGCTATGTCCTGACGGCAGCCCATTGTTTGGACGTGATTAACTTCACTGTCACAGAAGTGCGCCTCGGCGAGCACAATCTTTCGACAAGTCCTGACTGCATCGTGCTGCCAAGCAATAAAGAACAATGCGCTCCAGCGCACCTGGACATCAAAGTGAGTCTGAGCATCAAGCACGAGCAGTACTACACGATTCATGGAAGGTACTACTACAACGACATTGCTCTGTTGCGACTCGAAAGTTCGGTAGCGTAAGTAGATTTGGTAGTGTGCCGTTTGGAGCTTCCTCTTTTCCTAACCATGTTTTCTCTTTCAGATTTTCCTCTACAGTCAAACCCATATGTATTAGGCCTGACTTTGAATTAGCATACTCCTCCTTTGAAAAGCGGTCTTTGAAAATTGCTGGCTGGGGCAGTTACGGTGGGCCGCACCACAGCACAGTATTGCGGTCCGGCACCATCATTGGAATGAATACTAAAAATTGCTCAAGTCGGTTTCCCAGCCTAGGAACCCCCGATGAGGACATCCATATATGTGCCATGGGACAGGATGGCACCGACACCGGACGCGGCGATTCCGGTGGCCCGCTGATGTTCTCAGAGGGAAGGGACGTTGATCAATTTTATTACCTAGCCGGAATAACCTCCTACGGAGGGGGTCCTCCGTATGGAAGTGGACCAGCGATTTACACAAAGACTTCTTCATTTTTTCGTTGGATAACGGATAAAATGTACGAGACCGAAAATCATTATTTTGATTTTTAGCTAAGTTCAAACCTGTAACAATACTAATTTAAATACGAGATATTAAAGACGTCTGTATGCAATTATGTGTTTGTTTTTCACTCCACTTTTCGCAAAAAAATCCAGATCATAACAACTCTAATTATAAGTACTTTAATTTCATATATTATTTTGCATTTGTGGTAATTGTGAATTGTCAGCGCCGGAAACTTTTTTTTTGTCATTTTGTGTGTGTCTTCTAAAACAAACTTAATTTAGAGTATAAAATGTATTGGGTATACAACGCGTCGCTATACCGCTTGCATACTGTTCAACGAGTCTGTTACTCCCTATTACCCTATAAAAAGGAGTATGAAAACACCACGTAGAGAGCGATCTATAATTAGTTTGTTAAAATAAACCAGTTAGTACCTCAAATTTGTAAAGATTTTAAGAATGCAATGAATAAAATGAATACATTTTTGTTGCTTAGGCAACATTTAATCATTTATTTAATCAATTAGCTATTAAGAGAAACTTATAAATAATAACTAATTTAGGAAGCGGAGTGCTAGCTACAGTGTCCGTCAACTCGGTTTTGACTCATAAACTATAGTCATTTGCTTTAGATGACTTAACACATTTTTGTAATTATTCGAAAAGAAAAATAAAAAAGTTATTTTACAAACAGAACAGAAGAAAGGAAAATTTTGCTTCGTAATGTTGGGGGTAAAATGTAAAATTGATGATAACTCGATAACACCTCGGTCCCACTACGTACATATATTCGATGGCGACTTTGTGTACGCATTATTTCGCCAGTCGCGCCTTGGTCACACTACAGATCTACAGAAATTTGGTTTTGGAAAATTCCCTAAATTGCTGCCGAGGCTGGAACCGAGTCGATCCCAGCACAACCCCATCCAATAGCATAATCCCCGCAAGCATAAGGACTCTAGGAATATGGCCGATGATTGGGGTAAGTTTCAATTGGCGTGGGCGGGAGCGTGGGTGGTGCGTCATTTGCGGCGGACAATAAACGTGGTCGCTGTCGCTGTTGTTGTTGGAGTGCCATGCAACCAGCCTTGATGAGTATTTTTAGCCCCTGTGCCAACTAACCGTTTGAAACCCTTGTTACTCTCTATGTTCCTGGGACTCATCTGGGACCTGTCATCTGGCAGAATCCGCAGCAGACAGTGAGGTGGTCATCCGGCCGACTGCTGCCGCCAGCGTAAACAAGTGGGAAGGCGAGGACGAGGACGAGGACATCAAGGTACGACTAACCAAATCCAAGTAAGACCGAAAGTAGTGCCGTTTTCAAAACAAACTACTCAAGTGCCCGCCTAACAACAAATGCCAGGGCCCAAAACTTGTTTTCGTGCACTCGGTTTCACTTTCGTTTCGCTGTACACGTGTGCACTTTTGTAGCAGAGTGATCAAATCTTTTCTTGGTTAACTGCCCACAGGACAGCTGGGAGGACGAGGAGGAGAAAAAGGACGAGGAGAAGCCCACGAAAACAGAAGCCCCAGCCAAACCGAAGCCAAATAAGGCGCTAAAAGCCAAACTGGAGCAGCAGGCGGTGAGATAAAGCTCAAAGGATGTTTTCAATCCTCGTCTACATATATTATTATCACTTGTTTTTCACAGCGCTTAGAGGAGGAAGCGGAGGTACAACGTGTGGCCAACCTATCGCCTGCAGAAAAGTTGGCTGAGAAGCTGCGATTGCAAAAAATCCAGGAGGCCTCTGATCTTAAGCATGCCCAGGAGGCGTTTGGCGTGACGAGTACGTGCGGAGGCCTAGACGCCTTCAACCCGGAGAGCAAGGAGGAGTTCAAGGAGTTCGGCGCAACGCTCAGCTGGAAGGTGGCCCAGTTCCGCGAGTCGGAGCACTTCCCCCAGTTCGTTGAGGATCTGGTGCGCAGTCTATGCGTGAATCGTGAGTGATTAGCTGGCTAACACCTAAAGGCGCCTTATCTGATTTGATTTTGCACCTTATCTAGTGAGCGCCGCTGACATCAAAAAGGTCAAGATGAACGTGGAAATCTTGCACTCGGAAAAGCTGAAGCTGGAAAAGGCCAATGCCAAGAAGCCCGCTGGAAAAGGCAAGGGCAAGGTCACTCTCCGCACCGAAAACGACGTGAGTGTTTTAATAGCCGTTCGCGATCATGAATGAACTTATAAAATTCACTCTTTCACAGGATATTGACGGTTACCAAAAGTACGGCAATGACTTCACCGAGGACTATGACGACTTCATGTGAAAAGCATCTATAATGTAGCCCGCATATATCTAATTATTGAATACATAGTTGCTTGTTAAAGAGTTCTTCTTGTTAGAGATGCTGCGCAGGAATAAGAGTCCTTTGTTAAATATAAAACGGCAGAACCTATATAAATATGTATATATATATATATTTATATGACCATATAGAACACAAAACGAGTTAAGGAGTCAAGTCAGGCAATCAAGAAACCTCAACGAACAAGAAAAACCAACTCCAAACCGAAAGAATATTTAGGCAACTGACTTATGGCAACAGCATATGTATGTAGGTCGTATTCGGGATGGCTTCTTGTGAAATTCATTTTTGTATAAAGAATAAAACTACAGATCGATATTAAACGAAAAGAAACAATTATTTTTTATTGTGCGATACTGACTTGAAGCGAGGCACTGATAATGATTGACAGTTAAATTGTATTTAATCGTAAATGAATTGCTTGTACCTAACTTTTTAGAGGAACTTTTTGTGGGAATATATATAATATATACAAAGAGTTTTTTTTTTTAAGTTTCGCGCCTTGGTACGAAAGCGTTTTACTGTGAATGGTTCTGTTAATAAAGCCAAGAAGAAGCATGGCAAGAATGGTGTGTGACTTGGCTTAAAACATATTAATATTAAGTTTTTTAAGTTGTCTCAAATCAATAAAGTTGTCAAATTACTGACACCGTCATATAAAAAAGGGTGCTAAACCATTTTTAGTTCATTCGTGCCGTTTCAACTCCTCTAATAACACATCGCGCATTTAGCCAAGGGGTGGCTAGCATTAGTCTAGCTAAACTGTCATCGCTGTCGTCTTTAATGCACGTGCGGCAAATCAACAATAAACAAGAATGAGCGACTTCAACAAGTATTGCGAAGGTTTTATCAGCTTATATGCCCGCCAGGAAAGCCTGATAAATGTTTACATCTTGCAGAAGCTGCGAAAGAGGAGCTGCCCGACTCGGAAGACGAGGAAGACATCGGCGACGAGGACACTTGCAGTGCACAGGATCTTGCCGCCGAATTCCAGCTGAAGTACCAGCCGCAGGACGAAGTCAGCGTGTCCTTGCAGCGTGAATATGTGCTTAGCTTGGCAGCGGACCAGCAGTTCTCGCGGATTGCCGCCGGCCTGTCCAATTCAGCAGTGCACATTTACAATTTGGATTCGGGCGCTCGGAAACTGGAGAACTTTAGCTACCTGCCGCCCACAGAATCTCCGCATCGCGTAAGCATCTGCGGCGTCCGCTTCCTGGACGAGGGACCACACAACATCCTGGTGGGTACCACCGATGGCTACGTGCGCCTCTACGATCTGCGCCTTAGGGGTGAACAGGCGAGGTTCAAATACACGCAGCACCCTGAGGTGCCTCCGGTGCCCAAGTCGATTTCGTGCTTCGACAGGAACGCCAACGGCCGGATCATTTGCTGCGGCACCGAACAGTTTCACAGCAACGCGTTCCTGGTGTTCTTCGATGTTCGGGAGCGGAAACAGATGGGCGTCTACTTTGACAGCCACGAGGACGATATCACCTCGGTGCAGTTCCATGGCCAGAATCCGGACCTGCTGGCCACAGGCAGTGTGGACGGGCTAGTAAATGTGTTCGATGTGAAGGAGCCGGACGAGGACGAAGCACTGCTTAACACCTTCAACACCGAGAGCAGTGTGGCCCGGTTGGCCTGGCACAAGAACGCCTACGACAAGGACATCGTATCCTGCGTCACGACCACCGGCGATTTCAAGAGCTACGAGTGCGAGGAGGGCGACGAGGTGTCATCCTTCGTGCGGCCGGACGTCACGGCGGCTATAAGGAGAAGGAAAGCTGCAAACTTCAACTTGATCAATGCCCACAACCAGGAAGACGGCGGAGTCTTTCTGCTGGCGGGCACGAACTTCAACAAGGGGTTAGTTCTTAACTGGTTTTTGCCTAACACGTAACCAACTGAATAATGTTCTTTCAGCGAGATCCTGCGCTCCGTTAGCGTTACCTCCAAGAACAGCCTCCAGCCATTGGCCAACTTCCAGGGAAACAAGCAGATCGTCAGAGACAGTCTTTTTGATGCGAAGCGCGGTTTACTTTTTACGGGCGGTGAGTCCGGCATTGTTACGGTTTGGGCACAGGACGCAAGTGGGACAGCGGTCGGCAGTGAAAAACTGAAGGTCAGGAAGGAGAAGAAGTCTCGCAAGCAGGCGCCATATTAAATGTGTATTTATGTTCTTAATAAAGGTTTCCTAAATAATTCAAATTTCAAATTTTATGAGTGCCAATGCTGCCAGATCTTTGTAAAGCGGTCATGTTTGCTGGCTGACAGGGACTCGCCGATTTGATCCAAGGTCTAGGAAAGCGGCTTACGTTATTTGAGAAAATGTAGCATACTTTTGATACTTCGATTTGGACTACGTTATTTACAT